>NW_027468685.1:30150488-30170488 GCF_046254945.1 Alosa pseudoharengus
TTTTTTTTCCGGACTGTTTTACAGAAGGTAAAAGTCGCCATAATTTCTACTGACATTGTCCATAATAATTACTGACATGGTGCATAGGGCTCCAGGGTGTAAACGCTGTGGGCATGGGCAGAGGGTACAGTCTCTTAGGACGTACTGTCTCTGTTTATCGGCTCTCTGTGGGTATATCCATCTGCTCCTGTAGGCGAAGTGTCTTGGGATCTAGACAGTCAGGGACTAGTCTCTGAACATGCTGTCTTTGGAAACAGACCATGGGCAGCGCCACCCTTGGCACAGACTCTCTGTTCATGCCTTCCGCTCAGGCTTGTAAGAGCATAAGCTGAGTGTCCGTTTCAACTCATTTACATGTTTTTATGGGCATTCATGTCAATTTAGCTAAAAAAATGTGCAGTGTGGAAACACTGTGTGTAAATGCAAATGTAAATGAAATGTTCCCATCAACTTTAATTGCACTAAAACCTAATATGTGAATCGAGTGTTAATCCACCTCTGTCTAATGAATTACATTTGTATGCATTTGAAGATTAAATGCAAATTTCAAGTGTATCCAGTCAGGACTTCTTATTCAAATATTCAAAATGTACATTAAAAAGTTGAATGGAAATCCAGCTATAGTCTCTTTGCCATTGCCTGGGATGACATTAAAAGGTTTAGCCTGTGGCTTGGCAGGCCTCTACAGGCACTTTATCAGTAGGAACGTAGTCTGGCTTTAGGTCACAGTGGAGAGAGCAGATAAGTTGCCATTGATAATTGTAAAGCTACAACACAGCTCCCACCCTGAGGACTGTGAACTGGGCCTGTCAATTTACTACTGTTTACACACAATTTACTGTTTACTACTATTAACACACAATGTACTATTTACACATAATTACTATTTATGCACAATGTATTATTTACTACTATTTATACAGAATTTACTATTTACACACATTTCCTAATGGAGTAATCGAGTTTACCCCGGGCTTCAGTGACAATATGACTGGGACCTGCGGCTAGTACCCTCACAGTAATATTACTGTAAAGTCATCTTACTCCACATAGTTGTAATATTACTGTAAAGTCATCTTAATCCACATAGTTCAAATAAATAAAATATTATCATATTACTGCAGTAACAAGACAAGTAGCACTCCTTGGGTGATATATATATAGGACAATTTGCTTATGAAGAGATAGAGTAGTGGAAAAGTGTTCTATTTACAATATTTTGACTTTAAAATAAGTGTAGAATGGAACAGATGGTCCTTTATCACAGGACTGAGGTTTTCCTCTCAGTGGAGTAGGGAGATCATCTACAGTATTTCTGTTTATAAAGCAGCCAAATGCCCAGCAAAGGAACAGGATTTTTCTGCTGTGAGAATGGACAGAGGCACATACAGAGTGGAGCAAGAGCAAGAGAGGGGGATAGAGAGATATGGAGAAAGAGAGAGAGAAGAGACAAAAGAGGAAGATTGTAATGGCATGAGGGAGGGGATAGAAAAGGTGAGAGGAAGAAGAGAGAGATGGAAAGAGAAACTATAAGGAGAGAGAGAAAAGAGAAAGAATGAGAGAGATGGAAAGAAGCAATGGGAAAGAGAGAGAGAGGAAGAGAGGGGTTGAGGAGAGGACCATCTGTCAGATCCTGGAGCTTTAGACACTACATTAGAGTCCATAAGCTGTGTGTGAAGTTAAATTCACCATCTCTCTCTATCACACACACTCACACTAAACTACATACTCACGCATACATCTTTGCACACTTATCGATGCACACACACACACACACATATGCTAAACTACACACCCACACATATTCCTACACACTGGCACACATACACACACACACACAGATGGCTAACTGGCTGACTACCAGTTTTCCAAAACAGCAGTGAAGTGTAATTGATTGCTCTTCCCCAGTCTCTTCCTCCCCCATCTCTCCTACCTGCCCTTTCTTCTCTTCCTTTCTTCTTCTCTTTCTCCTTCTTTCTCTTTCTTCATGTCTCTCTCCTTTTTGTTTCATCTTCTTGTCATCCCCTCTGTTTTCTAACCTTCTCTTCTTCCTCTTTCCCTCCCCTCTTTGTCACCCTCCATCTCTCTCTCTCTCTCCCTCCATCTCTCTCTCTCTCTCCCTCCATCCCTCTCTCAGGAGCAACATGCAGGATTGTGTGTGGAATAACAACTTTCTTTCTCTTTCTCTCTCTCCCTCTCTCTCTCCATCCCTCTCTGTCTCAGGTGTAACGTGCAGGAGTACGTGTGGAATAAAGGTACGCGTTGTGAGGCCATCATCACCGACTTCCAGGTGCTGTGCCTGTTAGTGGGAGGAGCTTCGCTCACCGTGCTCCTCCTCTTCATGATCGTCGTCTTCTTCGCCAAACGCCTCCACGTGCTGAGGCAGGAGAACACACGCCTCCGCCGCCGCAGGTACACACACCGGCGTGCACACACACATATACACACACACACACACACAAACACACATACATTTACATATACATATACACACACACACACACACACACACACACACACACACACACACACACACACATAGACACATACAAACACACATACATATACATACACATACACACACACACACACACACACACACAAACACACATACATATACATATACACACACACACACACACACACACACACACACACACACACACACACACATAGACACATACAAACACACATACATATACATATACATACACACACACACACACACACACACACACACAGACACAGACACATACAAACACGCGCACACACACACACACACACACACACACACACACACACACACATAGACACGCACACACACGCACACACACACACACACACACACACACACACACACACACACACACAAACACACACAAACACCCATTCACGCTCTGTCAGTAGCCAGTCGTACAGTAACCTCATGAAAACTTTGCTATGTTTCCTTAATCTCTGTCTCTCTCTCCCTTTCTCTCAGTAAATACCGGCCCCAGTCGGAGCATCATGATAACTTCTCGGTGTCGACCATCGCTGAGGGCTCGCAGGCAAACGTAAGGACTGTGTGTGACTCCCCGTCTAAACTATCCCATGCTCGCCATCTGGCTTACTATGATAACGTTGTGTGTCAGGTAACAATCCTCTCCTCTCCTCTGCTTTTCTGCTACCACACTTACTCTTGTCTATTTATTTATTTTTACTCTGCCTATTATTTCTTTCTCTCCTCTTTCCCTCTCTTATCTCTTCTTTCTTCTTGTCTGCTAATTTTATACTCACTCTCGACGACATCTTGTCTTCTCTTCCTCTCTCTACTCCTCTCATCTTTTTTCCCATCTCCTCTCCTCTCATCTCCCCCTCTTCTGTTCTCTCCTCTCACTTTATTGCCACTCCTCTCTTCTCTTCTTTTATCTTCCCCCTCCTCTGTTCTGTTCTTCCCTTGTTTCTTCTCTCCATCTTTCCTCTTCTTTCTTTTTGCATGGGACTGAATCGCAAGAGTGACCTCTGTTGTTTTATCCTGCTCCTTACACTTCCTCTCTGTTTCTCTGTCCCTTCCTCTGAGAGGGAGAGAGAGAGAATGAGTTAGGCTGGTATTGAGTTGATGGGTGTAGAGCGTCAACCTTCCCACTTAGTATAGCACTTCCACCAAACTAATAATTATCAGAATCAGAATCAGAAAGCAAAACGGAATTCAGAGGTCAGTTTCTCACGGCTTTGACTCAGAGAACACCGGCTCTTGAAATGATCTGACCTCTGACCTGCTGCAAATATGACAGGTGTGTGCCAGATCATGACCGGATCTGGGCCAGATCAGAGCCACACCCGTCCGGGTAAAGTCCTGACCCATTTTGGATTTCTGGAATGTCTGGAATGTGTTCTTTCATAACTTTGACTGTCTTCCTACTTCTTGAGCCTAACCTGAGGTGTGATTAATTTCGGCAAATGGTGGAAAACATTCGTGGCCAATATGTTTTTCTGAACAGTTCAATTAAAACGATTTGGTGTAAACATTCCATTTTAACAGTAACCCTTCATCCAGCGCCACTATGCTCGTTGAGAACGTGAGTGTTTGCAAATGTTCATGGAGAATGCAAGGCATACAAAAAACTATTTGCAAACATTTGTGAACACTTGCCTATGTTTGCGAATTTGAACAAGGTTGGATTAGGGTCAGACTATGACCAGAAGTCTGACCTTTTCTGAATTCCCGAGTTCTGCCCTCTAAGCCTGTGTGTCTCCATAAGTCTGCATGCCAGAGGTCTTTTAGAGGTGTGTGTTTGGGTGTGTGTGTATGTGTGCCTGTCGGCTCTTTGTGATCAGTTACTACTGTAAGTCCGAAACACACACACACACACACACACACACACACACACACACACACACACACACACACACACACACACACACACACACACACACACACACACACACACACACACACACACACACACACACACACACATTGGTCTCTATACACTGAGAACGAAGTTATCTCGAGTCTCAAGTATTTTTCATGGCAACAAATTTCATCCTCGGTGTGTAAAGACTAATAAGTAAACTTTTCAAGTACTATTTTTCATGTATTATCAATGTGATTTTGTGTGAATATTTCGCAGATCAGAGGGTTCCTGGTGTCTCTAGGTAATGCCACTGAGCGTGCTCTGTAGAAACTCTTTGGTAGAAATAATAAATCTCGACCTTGATAGCAGACGAACATGGAACTGGTCCGAGACAGATCTTGCCCAGATCCGCTGCTATCATGGTAGAGTCCTCATTTCGTTTCCGCTGCAAGCTGTGAGAGTCGTTTTTTTCAGGTTATAGGAGAGAGAAGAAGTGCTTCTTTAAGGCTGTATTCTTAGCCCTGACCATATGCCAATGATTTATTCATGAGCTCTGATGTAAAAGGTGAACTCAAACTCATGACTCAGGGGGTTCATTGGAAGGGGAGCGCCGTGCACCTTGCAGGGGGTTTGACAGGGCCACTGTTTATCACAGTCACAAACTGACAGGAGGCTTCACTGCAATAGGGGATTGTCAGGAGAAGTGAGGCTGAATGGAGGTAGTGCGGTGGCTAAGGAGCTGGGCTAGCATGCAGTAGCCTGAAAAGTTATGGGTTCAATTCCCGGCCTCCGCTATTATGGCCCTTAGAAGGCACTTAACCCTGAGTTGTTCAGGGGAGAATACTTCTTGTAATAAAATTGACATATGTAAGTCGGTTTGGATAAAAACATCTGCTAATTTCACTCTGAAAGGGCATCAACAGATACATTCAGTTACAGCCCACTTGTGTTTTTTAATGACTGAAAGTTTAAAGTGAAGGTGGAATGAGAAGCCTCTATTATGCTGAGTCATTGTTCAGATAAAGGCAAGGAATTTGATGCATACAAAATAAGAGGAAATGTGACAATAAGGTTAGTGATATTTTTCAAAGATTGTACATTTGAGTGACAATGGGTTATGTGAAAGGGAGAAGGGAAGCCAAGCTTCTGGTTACTGAATGGCTGAGTCATTGTTCTGATACACACATTTGATTTTAAAAAGGCAAAAACAAGATTTAAGTCCAGTGTTATTTTATGAAGATTGTAATGCTCTCATGCCCCCTGCCTCCTGTAGAAGACTATGAACAAGTACACCTGGGAGTGTAAAACCAGAGACGAGACATACTGTTCTGAGGTAAGACCATTCAAACCTCTGCTTAACTCCCAGGCAGCCATTTTGGCTCTGCTTAGTAAAAGCACCCACTGTTTGTATTGTGCATAATCCCAGTTCTGGGTAGCCATTTTGGATCTGCTTAGTAAAAGCACCCCCTGTTTGTATTGTGCATAATCCCGCTTCTGGGCTGCCATTTTGGTGCAGCTTCCTCAGAAACCGTGCATCTCTTACCTCTGAGTGCCATTTTCCCCCTGGCTGTAGTCGTTTGTTTCAGAAGATAAAACGTCTTGGGGCTCAGTCTTTCATGTTCCCGGTAGAAGCTTGCATTACTGTTACCTAACTCTGCTCCCATCCTGCTTTGGCCGTTTTAGACTAATTACTGTAGCTGCTGACTCACCCTTCTAGAGTCTACTGCTTAGACCCCAGACACCTTCTTTGCCTTCTAAATTTTAACAAACCAATTGAGTTAAATTGTAAAATGTATGTGATGAAATTACTAATGTGATGTAAACTGCAATCTCATTAAGAAAAACAATATCAGTGTATCTATGGAAACTAATGACAGAGGTGTAGAGTATTTCCTTTGATCTCTGGAACTCTAGACTAACCCAGCAAGAACCCAACAACACAACCCAACCAAGAGTTTACAGGGCCTGTTAAGATCAAACCCATATTTTTAAAACTCGCCACAAACCATACCGCTGATCTACTGACTTTAAATCTGTCATTGGAGCAGAATGTCGTACCCAAGGTATGGAAACTTGCTCTCGTTTTACCATTGTTGAAAGGTGGTGATCCATTTAAATTAGATAATTATTGTCAGTTTCATTTCAAAACTGTCAGTAATGCCAAAGATGGGATTGGAATTTTAATTTTTGGTCAGTGAGCAGTTAAGACAGTCAGTTAACAACATTTTGTTTGTTTTCCAGTCGGGTTTTCGAAAAAATCATAGTACTGTTACCATGAAAGTACTAATTGACATACTCATACTGTAGATAAAAATGAGTTTAGTATTGGTCTCACTGTTGGGTTAGCACTGTTGGGTTAGCCAGATATGACAGCAAGCTTGCTGTCATATCTGGCGTGCCACAGGGCTCCATTCTGGGACCTTTGTTGTTCACAATATGTATTAATGATTATTTTAGATTATGGAGATGTATTTATAGACATGCCCCAAAGACAGTGTTGCAGTCATTAGATTTTGTTCATCATTCTGCATTGAGATTTATAAGTTATGATAGTTACTCAATTCATCACTGTGTACTATGAAATGGTTGGTTGGCCTTCACTTATTGGACAACTTCCCTCATATACTGTACTGTATATCTGCGTTCCTAACAACAAGTGACTGGGTGTAATTTACATTCAAATAGATACATTCTGTTTGATGTTCCCTCAGTAAGATCATAATTAAAGGCCTAGTGCGCCAGCTGCATAGAATGAACTGTATCTCTCTGTTCCTGTTTCTAATTTTGATTCTGTTTTAATTTTGTGCATCAGTGTTGTCTCGTCTTTTGTACGTTGCCTTGTTGACCAGGGCTCACGTGAAAAAGAGATACTCATCTCAGTGTGATTTCTTCCCTGGTTAAATAACGGTTTTAAAAAAACTAGTTAAAGGGATACTTCACAGATTAGCATTAAGCTTTGTATCAGTAAAAACCTGGTAGTATTTTCAAATGACCGTTCTTCCCTCCCTCATGTCCCCCTGAGATGAAAGATATCTGTATTTTTGTCTGGAAAAAACTTCCGATGATGCAAAAATCATCATTTTGCATCATCGGAGGTTTTTTTGGCCAGAGGCTGGAGACTACATTGGCTACTTCCTGGGGGAGTTGCTTGGTAGGGCAGTGAAGAACAGTGAAAGGCAGGGAATTCTGGGATTTGTTGGCTTTAATCCGCATGAACCAAAAACTTCAATGATGACTCCACATTTCTAATACATAAAATACTTACTATTTTAAATACACATTAATTTTCCCAACGGTGAAATGCTCCTTTAATCTCTGCAACAACCAACTGCCTCATTCTCTGTATGTTTGGACTGCCCCATTTGAATTGATCGCTAATCAATACTGTACAGAGTAGCCCGGCCTGTCATGGCCTCCTTACATTAAAAAACACATGACCCATGTTGCGTGTGACCCCAAAAAGATTGTCCGATGTGACACCTAACTGGACCAATCAATAGCCTGCACATGGTCCGACTGAGGCTTTTAATTACTGCTTCGTCCATAAAGCAGACACACGTTTGATCAATACTGATCAGGGATGTACTGCCTGAGATGGGCTAGCATGCAGTAGCCAGAACAGTTGTGAGTTCAATTCCCAGCTTCCACCGTGCACTTGAGCAAGGCACTTAACTCTGAGTTTCTCCGGGAACAATGGCCCTTGTAATATAATACATATGAAAGTTGCTAATTAATAAATGTGTAACTGTAAGTTCAGTGACCTGACCTCTGCAGACACATGAGAGCTCAGGTATTTCATCTAGGCACAACACTTGCCACTTTTTTTTAAGTTAAATGATTGATGATAATAAGTATAAATGATACCGGTAAAGATTATATATTACCTATTTACAAAAAAACATGAACATCACACTGAAGAGGATTTTATTTGATTTTAAAAACAGTGTTTTATGGGCTTATTGTAAACTGGTCAGCAATCTAAGGAGTGGTCTGTAAAGAAAACGTCTCATTTTAAAGATTACATATTAATTAGTTAACAAATGTAAATTATTCTGAGAGGTTCCCAGCCCAGGTTTTCTTTGCTAGCTTTGCCAGAACAACCTCAGTTGGTATGTATGTATGTGACATTTGGTTTCCTGTGAAGACGGCTGTCTGTACCTGTTTGAGCTCATCTCTCCGGGGGTCAGTCGGTAGGTCAGCAGCAGGATAATATGACATTTCCGAACTGAAACCTTCTCAAACCTTTGAACTTTTAAAAGAGGGTTTGCGGCTCCCTGGTCTGTGGCTTTTTCCTGTTAAAGGCCACAGGTACAGATGACTTTCTGATGATCTTCATCATAGTGGAAAAAGTAAAAGTGCCCCGTGAAAGTGTAATAAGGCTTAATGACGCATAAAAGTGATGGTCATGAAAATGTTATTTAGTGTAGTGTGTGTGTGTGTGTGTGTGTGCCTGTGTGTGTGTGTGTGTTGTGTATATGTGTGTAACAAAGCTAACCCTTGGAAGCGGCGTATCTCTCCACAGGAGGATCCTGCTAAAGAAGAAGAGCCACTGAAGACCCCATCACTCCCAGAGCCGTCGGAGGTGAAGTCGTCTCCGTCGAAGGAGGATGAGCCACTGACAATCCAGAACTCTGTCACCCCCACCCACGAGAACAGCAAGCCCCTCTCCCTCTCTGAGGACAAGGACCAGGCCGCCGAGGTAAACTCACTGGACAACAACACAGTGTAGCCCCACTAACCACCACAAGGGAGCGCCCTACAGGCTCTAAAGCACCGACACCCAGCAGCGTTCTAGCAACAGCCTATCAGCTCAGAGCACTGCTATGTGTTCCACCAGTCACTGGGTGCAGCTAACGGGGCTGTAGTAACTACCAATCCAAACAGCCAGCAGTGCTAGAAGTATTAATAAAACAACCAATCAAAACCTACCCAGTCTTCCACCAGCAAATAAGTGTCATAGAGTTCCAACCAATCAATATAGGGCTTTGCTACACCCACCAGCATATCTGCAAACAGCGATGCTAACGTCAGCAGACGTTATCGCACAATAGCATTCAGCTAGCATTACCACCATGTGAGCCACATCACCGTGCTGTATTACCACCTTCTATCACATGGTGGCGCTATGCTGAGCTTTCACATGCTGGACACATCACACAGCACCTCCCCCTCCTGCACGTCCTCCCCTGAGCTCTGTCACACTGTATTCATGTCACACTGAGTCATGCTAATCTATGTCAATGCTAAGTCATGCTAAGTCAAGCTATGCTACGCAATGTCACTGCTGTCTGACTGACCTCTGACCTATTGACCTTTTGACCTCTGATAAGTAGCTGTGCCCATCCCCCTTCCTCTGTTCAGCCTTACTCCTCCTGCATGCAATGCTGTTACTAACTGTACAAAACTGTCAAGGATTTATGGAGAAAATAAAAAAAAAACATATTAGAAACAGTACACCTGTTGTTATCGTATACAGAGTTTTGATGTTTGTAAGACTAATTTTGTGAGTCTGTATTGAAGATATAATGCTTGGATTGATATAGTCCATATATACAGGCAGTATTAATCACACAACTCAGTGTCTTGGTTTTGATTAATGTGGTCTAATCATTTGCTGTAATGCAAAATCTTTTGTACTCTTTTTTTTTGAGAAAACAGATTACCGTTAATAAAAAAAACAAGATTTGTTTGAAAATCACCTTTTCCTTGCGTGTTTCTAATATGCACCCGTCACTATCCTCCTGTCTATTTCCTACTGAACTCCCTATTCCCTCTCTCTCTTTCTCTCTTCCTCTCTCTTTCTTTCTCTCTCCTTTTTCTCTCTGTCTCTTTGTCTGTCTCTCTCTCTCTCTCTCTGCTTGCTCCTTCTGTCTTGTTCATGCACGGCTTATGGCTTATGGCGCTGCTCTCCACCCTGATAGCGGTCACCCCTGGCCCAAACTCTAGCCCTATTCTGGTCCTGATCTGATCTGTGCCAGATTGGGGTCAGTTGAGGGCCAGATCAACACCACATCTGGGCCGGGGTCGGCTTCTATCCGTTGTGCTTTACGGTCCAGACTCACTCTGATCCCCACACACTCTGACCCTTGTCCTTGCTGCTGGTTTTGCTGCTTTGCTTATTAGTGCCAAGTGTCCAGAAACAGAAGTATCCACTAATCTCCAGCTCCAGTTAGTAAGAATAATAATAATAATAATGATAATAGTATCTATTTTTTTTATAGCGCAGATTCTAGACACTCAAAGATATTTTACAGTTTTTACTAGGTACAAACACCAAGGTACATGGACAAGGTTATATAAACAGAGAAAAAACACACAGGTACATGGCCAGTGCAGAAGACGTAACTAAAGAGGTTCAAGCTAATGGAAAGGTCAGTATCCTTGAGAGCTATTGAGAAACACAGTGACACAGCTAAGATCACACAGAAAGAGAGGGAGAAAAAAAGATCATGAAATGGCATGATAATATACACAAGGGTTTCAGTGCTACTGGAGCAGTGATTAGCCCATTTCACAAGATGTTGCCACTGTGTAAATTAACTCCCTCTGGAACAGCACAGTCCACAGGACAGACAGAAACAGGAGGAGGTTTTACCAGCCAATTAAGGTATCATTAACATCAACAAGGCCCGACACCTGGACACTGTAAAATGGGCTTATTGGAGGATCTTTACTTTTTAAATTGGGAGTGACATTGGGAGTGTCGGTACACGATCTGTGCTGCCTGCATGGACCAGATCGTGTAGTGTCGTAAATCGTCGTAAAACAGGATTATCATCTGTGCATGCGCAAACATCTTGCGCATGCGCATGTCGGACTGTGCAGACAGCACAGATTGCGTACCCACAGGGAGTCATACCATGTGCATGTGGTACATTAAGTTACTGTGTAAGTCAAATACACACACACAGACTCGCAGACAGACACACACACACACACACACACACATACTTTATGAATACACAAGACACACCCCCCCCCCCCCACACACACACACACACACCTTTCTCAAAAGGCTTTCTTCAGTTGGGAGTGGGACTTCACACACACGGTAATGGAGAGGTGAGTGCTCTATGAACGTGGCTGTAAATCCATACTCTCATCTTGTGTGGGTGTATCCTTGCACTGAGTGTGTTTATTATAGTGTTGTGTATAGTACATGTATCATTGGGAATGACCATTTGTGTGTGAGTATTGCTTTGTGTGTTTTTAGGTGTGTGCTATAGGATAGGTATTGTGTTATTGTATTGTGTCTCCTGTAGATAGATAGATACTTTATTGATCCCCAGGGGAAATTTGAGTTCCTGTGGTATGTTGAGTGGTAGTGTTCACAGTAAATTTGTATAATGTTATCCAGTGGTCCCCAAACTTTTTCTTCCGAGGGCCAACTCACTATGCCTGGCTCCAAGAGAGGGCCAGAGACTCGGAGTAGTTCTATATCAGTAACCATAAATAGCTTAGTGCTGTGAACAACAGCAGTCTACCTTAGTTGAAAATTCTATTACATTTAATCATAGGCTATTGCAATTTAATACAATTGTTAGCTGTGTTTATATTGTCATCATGCCATATGTAAAATTAAATAATACTAATAAAAAAAAACTTTTGCATTCCCAAAAGTATTAGCAGGGAGTCCCAAAAGTATATTTTGTTAAAATCTGAATTCTGTGTCTTTGCATACACAGCTCAAGTTGTGAATATCCTACAAATAATTTAAAGTTCTCAAACTATGAGAATTTTATGAAGTGCTGAAGTGGTCTGAAATGACCACCATTCTAACTTTCAGTCACCTGATGAGAACTTTGTGAACTATTTGTATGAACATTTGAACGAGTGAATAAAAAATATAAATAATTATCCCAGAAAGTCCCAGAAATATGACTTGAATAGAAGTTAGTTAGTTATTAACAATTAATTGATAAACTTTTAAAATACTTTGAGCACTGATGCAGTCAGCATAGGCATCTTGCATTGTTTGCAGGTAGGCCTACATTTCATTTCGTTTTGGATGGCAAACGCAAAACAGCGCCAAAACAACCACCGGTGGACAAAAAGAGTATTACATGTGTACTGTTAAAGACTCGCCATAGATAATGAATGAGGGAAATTGCGGAGGTTTTAGTTTGACTATGTTGTACTGCCGTGCGGGCCGGATGCTATATACTACGGACATGTTTTGGGGGGCCACCCAAAATGAGGTGGCGGGCGTAGTTTGAGGACTACTGATGTTATCTATATACATGTATTTACATATGTACAGAAGTACGTCTATACTATGGAATGTGCAGTGGAAGTGTGTATGTGTATGTGTATTTTTAACAGCATGTACGCATACATTGTGTGTGTTTGTGTGTGTGCGTGCGTGTGCTGTTTGTGTGTGTGCGTGCGTGTGTGTGTTGCTGTAACATGATGTGAGTATATTACATATATGCTAAAGTACAAACAGCATGAGTTTGTGTTTATGGTAAATTTGTAATTGTGTGTGTGTGTGCAACAGGATGGTGTAACTATAGACCTGGAGCTCCTGCTGCCTAAGGAGGTGAAGATGCTCCCCTCATCTAGCCCTCCACTGCAGTATAACGTCTTCCTGTACAAACTCCCTAAGTCGCCCATCCTCCGCCGCCCCAGGGGGCGCTCTAGGGGCGCAGAGGGGGGCACCAGGTCCCAGCTCACCCCGCAGCGGAGCCCCGAGCCTGGCTACAGCCCCGTCAGTACCCGCTCTCTTCCCTCGCTGGAGCCGCTGACCTCCAGACCACCCAACCCGCGGCTGGGCAAAGCCTTCACACCCTGACCGGAGCAGAACCGACCCGACCGGACCGAGACAGGACCGAGACCTCATGCACTGCATGCTCACATGTCCACATGCCAATGCTGAGACCTTCAGCTCAACATGGGCAGCAACATAGATATATATAAATATACAGGGCAGCAAGCTGATGAGGCCAGTGTGTGTGTGAGAAAGAGCATTAGTAAAGGTGTGTGTGTGTGTGTGTCTGAGTGTGTGTGTGAGTGTGCGTGTGTGTGTGACCCTGTGTGTCACCTCAACTCAACCACTCACAAACCTTTTGTTCTTAGTGTGTGTGTATGAGAGTAAGTGTGACTTCAGCTCAACCACCCATGTATTTCTGTTCTTTATCTCTGTGTGAGTGTGTGTGAGGGTGACTTCAGCTCAACCACCTGCTGGCTCTCCATCCTGAACAAAAATGAACTGACCACAAACTGACACTCCGTTGACATTACATGAAAGCCCCAACATTGGCCCAAAATTACCGTACTGTTACTCAAACAGGGGAGAATGCTCCCAGTCAACAACACACACACACACACACACACACATACATGCACACACACACACACGTGTCAGCTCTCGTCCAAACTCGGCCCATATTCAGTCATCACCATGGTGATGATCTCTGATGATCGTCTGACCTCCTGGGGTGGAATAGGAGACAGAGGAAGAGACGAATGACAACTGTCCCCTGTGTGTGCGTGTGTGCTTGTCATGCCTGTCAAGATACTCTCAGACACTCCTGTACACACACTCCACCGATATGAGCCATAATCATAGTCTCAACAGAGGAATATAAACACACACACACACTGACAATGTAACTACATTTCTGTACATAGTAACTTTTAACTGACAGACTACAGACTGGACAGTGACATTTACAACAGTTTCAGGGTAATGCACACTAATTTCTGTACACTAACGAATAACAAGGTGCTTTTTTCATGTTATTGTAATATGGAATATTTGATTAATCCCTGTTTTGTTTTTCAAAATAAAATGGATGTATTCCAATTTTTGACATATTGACTTTTTTGGATAGAATGATTGTGTTGTGTATGTATGCCAGAGATGGATAGTGTGTGTGTGTGTGTGTGTGTGTGTGTGAGAGAGAGAGAGGGAAAGAGAGAGATGTCAGACAATGGCAGTGACCCACATTTAGCGAGACATTGATGAAAAACGAGAGAGTGCGAATGAGTGTGTGTGTGTTTGGGCAAACCCTCGTGCATGTGTAATCGGGGGAATGGAAATTAGAAGCCAAGCACACACTAATGTGTATACACACACACACACATACACACACACACACACTTTTAGTGTGTCCCTTCAGAGTTGACTGAAGCCCTTATTTGGAAACTGGGTCATTCTCACTCTGTCACTGTGCCTGACCAGCTAACTGATGAGGCCTACACATTTCTGAATATGTGCGTGTGTGTGTGAGAGAGAGAGGTTGGGTGGGTAAAGGATGAGGAGGTGGACACTGAGAGACAGACAGATGTGTACTGATGTGTTCATGGAGCAGGAGAAGTGAGATGTGTTCATGGATATGCACTCATTGGTTGTGTGTGGACTGCAGGGTGTGTGTGTGTGTGTGTGGACTGCAGGGTGTGTGTGGACTGAAGGGTGTGTGTGTGTGTGTGTGTGGACTGCAGGGTGTGTGTGTGTGTGGACTGCAGGGTGTGTGTGTGTGTGTGTGTGTGTGTGTGTGTGTGTGTGTGTGTGGACTGCAGGGTGTGTGTGTGTGTGTGGACTGCAGGGTGTGTGTGTGTGTGTGTGGACTGCAGGGTGTGTGTGTGTGTGTGTGTGGACTGCAGGGTGTGTGTGTGTGTGTGTGTGTGTGTGGACTGCAGGGTGTGTGTGTGTGTGTGTGTGGACTGCAGGGGGTGTGTGTGTGTGGACTGCAGGGTGTGTGTGTGTGTGTGTGGACTGCAGGGTGTGTGTGTGTGTGTGGACTGCAGGGTGTGTGTGTGTGTGTGTGTGGACTGCAGGGTGTGTGTGTGTGTGTGTGTGTGTGGACTGCAGGGTGTGTGTGTGTGTGTGTGTGGACTGCAGGGGGTGTGTGTGTGTGGACTGCAGGGTGTGTGTGTGTGTGTGTGGACTGCAGGGTGTGTGTGTGTGTGTGTGAACTGCAGGGTGTGTGTGTGTGGACTGCAGGGTGTGTGTGTGTGGACTGCAGGGTGTATGTGTGTGTGGGCTGCAGGGTGTGTGTGTGTGTGTGTGGACTGCAGGGTGTGTGTGTGTGTGTGTGTGGACTGCAGGGTGTGTGTGTGTGTGTGTGTGTGGACTGCAGGGGGTGTGGGATTGAGGCTTCTAGGGACACAGCTCAACTTCTGAAACCATCCACATGAGGTGAGCGAATGTGTGTGTGTGTGTGTGTGAGAGAGAAACATACAGATTGGGGGGGCAGAAAGAGAGAGAGTTGTGTGCCTCAGGGCTGCAACAATTAATTGATTAGCTATCAACTATCAAATAAATTGGCAACTATTTTTATAACTGGTTAATTGGTTGGTGTCACTTTTGTTTTTTTTTTAAAGTATATTTTTTTGGCCTTTTTATGTCTTTAATGATAGTGACAGTGGAGAGTGACAGGAAGCGAATGGGAGAGAGAGCAGGGGTGGGATCCGGAAAGGACCACGGGGCGGGAATCGAACCCGGGTCGCCGGTGTACGGTGCAGGTGCCCCAGCCAGTTGCGCCACAGCTGGGGCCGGTTGGTGTCACTTTAAAAAAAAAAATATCTCAAATTGTCTGTAGCTTCTCAAATTTGAATATGTTCAGCTTTACGTACTCCTCTATGACATTGCACTAAATATCTTTGGTGTGTGGACAGAACAAAGCATTGGAAGACATCATCTTGGGATTTTGGAAGCACTGATCAACATGTATCGATTGATTTATTGAACAACTAATTGATTAATCAAAAAATAATAATAATGTACAGGTGAGACGACTGTGGAAATGGTGGTTAGGTGCAGCCCGAGTGTGTATTGATTAAAGGCGAGAGTGTAACTGAGTAGTAATTCTGCAGACGTGTGGCCTGGGAGAGTGTCCTCACACTTCTAAACATCTGAAACCAATCACATCAGAAGCCCTACACCAAATAAAAAAGGCTACGACATTCGGACATACAAAGCACGGCGGCGAACTATGGACTGCGTAGCACAACAGACAATATGAATTCATGTGGTGACTTAATTACGCTCAGCAGAAGTTAACTGAGGTTGCCTGTGTGTGTGTGTGTGTGTGTGTGTGTTTGTGTGTGGGAGAGAGAGAGAGGGAGAAAGAGACAGGAAGAGGTGTCTTACTACTGTGTATTACAGTTTTTCTGAATGCTTAAACAGTAACAGTGATTCTTGAAGCACAATTTCTGAAACAATTACATGTAGCCAATCCATTTACCAACTGAAAACACAAGTATTCATTAAACACTTATAGCAAAACTATACACGTTTGTGTCTATTATTTACACTATTTTGCCAATTGCCTTCCCTCATTGACATGTCCAGCATCCAATATAAGAAAGCACTCTGCACCCAGGGGATTATGGAGAGAGACTAGGGCATGTTTATTCTCATACAACCTGTGTTTGTGTTGTAACAAACTATGCTTCCATCGTAAGCCTGTGGATCACACACACACACAGCTCAACAGTACCTCCCAGTGGGTATAAGGGAAAAGGACATCTACTAGGGAATTAGATATCTCACACGCAGGTTAAATGCATAAGACCATAAAACACATGCAAAGAGGTAAATGCTTTGAAAGTTTAATGCATAAATGCCTGTTTAATGCTGTGAAAAAGTATATGTACATGACTGCATACAACAGAAAATATACAGGTAGAAACAACCGAGAGCTAGATTGTGTCTGTATGTGTGTGTGACTGTGCGTGTGTGCGTGCGTGCGTATGTGTGTGTGTGCGTGTGTGTCTGCAAGAGTGACGTCTGTGAAGGCAACACGCAGGAAACACCTTGATTCCATGACAACAAATAACACGTACATACAAGGTAATGTTTTTATGGAGATAAATAAGAACATATCGTAAGATAGGACAAGGAATAAATTATGTTATATATTCATGTTTTTAGTTTAGCTTTGTGATCATGGGAGCAAGAGAGTAAGACTAAACGGAAGGAGAGAGAAAAAAGACAGAAAGAGAGATGAAAGAGAGAGATGTGATGTAAGCATACATAGTATTACTGACTGTAACATGGTGGTAGGCAGGATGGAGTACTGTGAGTGGAAAGTACAAATTGTTTAGATATAGGATATGATGTGTTATTTAGTGTAGGACAGTAGTGTTTATGTTTGACCAAGTGTTTAGTGTGTGTGTGTGTGTGTTTAATTCAGCTCTTCTAGAAACCATAGAGGATCCAGATTGTTCAGGAGGTTGGTGTGTTTAGTGTGTTTATTTAGTGTCTGTGCATGTGTGTGTGTGTGTGTGTGTGTGTGTGTGTGTGTCAGAGTTTCCGCTAGAAAAAAATGGTTTTCCGGACATTTTGATGATATACCGGTCAAATATCCTATTATCCCTTCTTAATTAGTCAAATCGAGGAAAACTGGAGACAGGCTATGTAGCTTAAAGAATGACATAATCAGGCTGTATAGAATGCAACATGTTCATTAGCCTAACTTAAACATGCCTAACAAGATCTAGCCAATATCTTTTCATGGACAGCAAGAGTCCGCTTCGTTCGGTGTTTGTTGCTGCTACACACGTTATCTCCAGTGGTGACTTAACTTACACAGATGCGCACACACAAGAATGAGTGCTCACACCACTACCCCCTAATGCTATGCCTCTTTATTTGATAACAATAAACTAAGAAATATTTCCTATTCTGAGAAATGTTTAGTTTCTTTTTCTTTCGGCCGCGGTTCAATGATGCCGATTAATTGTGCCAGAAATTATCCGCGGACCAGTAATCGCCTCGTCGAGGAGGCCCTAACCCTGCAGATCATAGACAGAGAATGCATAGGCCTACTGTATGCTTTGGGTAAAGAACACTTTGCATGTCCAGTGTACACGGAGAATGACAGTGTCTTGGAGCGGCCGCACCCCCCGCAACTCTACTTCCAATGTCACTGATTCCGACAGATACGCCCGACACTTCTGCTTTTTATCTGGTGGTGGTGGAGTAGACCGGACATCTGAGGCTTCAGACGTTACCAATGTATCATCATCCATAGCGTCTGGCCTCTGAAAAAACGTTTAAGGCTAGTCTGCCTGGGCCTGGCCATGTTTGAACCGCCTCACTCATTTGTTTGTTGTTTAACATGGACGTTTTAAGCGTGCGCTTCCTATTTGAAATGCAGCATAGGCTATGCGTGTTGTTTAATAACTTACTTTTCAAACAGTAGAGCCTGTTCATTTAAAAACATAGCCAGAGGACATATGATATAGGCTTACATATTAAGGTTTATTCTCAAATTCAGATTGCGTTAGGGGACGGGACTATTAGCCAATTTCAATCGGACAATTTGACCGGAGATATTTAATTTTGTCGGACATTTCATTTTTTTCCCGGCCAATGTCCGGTAATTACTGGACAACAGAAACCCTGGTGTGTGTGTGTGTGTGTGTGTGTGTTCAGATCTTCTGGAAATTCCAGAGGGGATCCAAGTCGCTGAGGAGGTCGGAGTGTTTAGTGATACCGTTGGCCGCTGTGCTTCCCGTCTCACTGGGGGCGGGCTCTGCAAAGCCATTCTTCTGTTCCAGTTGGTGGAGAGAATGAGCCTGTCCATTGATTGGTTGAGAGGGTTGATTGGCAGAGGCTGCAGGCTCTCCTTGCCGAGGAAGTGCGCCCTCTGGTGGCTGAAGGCTGAGCTGCTCCAACCTGGCCTGCAGTGGGTCCTGCTCTGCTCTGGTGTCGGGCGCAGCAGGAGCCGTGACCCCCTGACCCTGAGACCCTGGGAGAGCGGTCACCATGGGAGCGGTCGCCCCAGACGACGGAACACCAACCTGCTGGGGGACCAGAGGCTGCTGGAGGTGGGGGGGTGGCGCGTGGGCGTGGGTGGACATGGGGGTGCTGGCGGGGGCCAAGGGCGCCCCCATGAGGTTAGGCTGGGGCTGGGGCTGCATGTGGGGCTGAGGGCTGTACGAGGGCATCCCCCCGTGCACTGGCACACCACCACCACCACCCGTTGGAGTGGGCACTCTCGGCTGGGCGCCCGGATACCCATAGGGCATCTGGGGGTAGCCTTGGGCGGAGGGGGGAAGGTAACCCCCCATCCCATGCTGCCCCCGAGGGGGATACATCGGCCCTAGGGCTTGCCCAGGCGAGGGCACTCTGTTTGGGGCCATGTGCATGCCCTGGTGGGGTGGCATGCCTGGAGGTCCCTGCTGCTGGCCGGGCATGGCAGGTTGGTAAGGGTTGGCATGGCTTTGAGCTGGCGGCTGGCCTGGCATGCCGGGGTGACCTGGGTGGCCGGGGAAATGCCCCCTGAGAGGCGGTGTGGGCATCCCAGTGGGGTGAGTGGGCATGTACTGCTGCAAGGGGGGGCCCAGGGGCATGTGAGGGGCAGTCTGGGGGTGGGAAGTCGGGTGACCTCTGGGGGGCCCAGGGTACTGAGGCGCTAGATGAGGAGGGGGCATCTGCCCAGGTCTGGGAGCATTCTGGCCCATCTGAGGCAGACTCATGTAGCCGCCAGGCATCATGGGATGCTGAGGGAGGGCGCCGCCCGGAGCCGACTGCCATGGAGATGGGACATATCCAAACGGGGGCCCCTGCGTGGCATTTGGAGGTTGACCGGGGGCTGCTGCCCCTGGTGGCCGGGGGTGGGAGTGCAGTGGGGCCGCTGGGCGCGTGTGGGGGGGCAACTGGGCCATGGCAGCAGGGGAGGGGAAGGACTGGCCAGGTGCCACCCCAGGGGG
>NW_027468685.1:30175488-30177988 GCF_046254945.1 Alosa pseudoharengus
GTGTGTGTCTGTGTGTGTGTGTGTGTGTGTGTGTGCGTGTGTCTGTGTGTGTGTGTCTGTGTGTGTGTGCGTGTGTCTGTGTGTGTGTGCGTGTGTCTGTGTGTGTGTCTTTGTGTGTATGTCTCGCTCTGTGTGTGTGTCTGTCTGTGTCTGTATGTGTGTGTGTGTGTGTGTGTGTGTGTGTGTGTGTGTGTGTGTCTGTGTGTGTGTGTGCGTGTGTCTGTGTCTTTGTGTATATGTCTCGCTCTGTGTGTGTGTCTGTCTGTGTCTGTATGTGTGTGTGTGTCTGTGTCTGTGTGTGTGTGTCTGTGTCTTTGTGTGTATGTCTCTCTCTCTGTGTGTGTCTGTCTGTGTCTGTCTGTGTGTGTGTGTGTGTGTGTGTGTGTGTGTGTGTGTGTGTGTGTGTGTGTGTGTGTGTGTGTGTGTGTGTGTGTCTGTGTGTGTGTTTGTGTGTGTCTGTGTGTGTGTGTATGTGTTTGTGTGTGTGTGTATGTGTGTGTGTGTGTGTGTGTGTGTGTGTGTGAGTTGAACATGACCGCAACCAACAGCCAAACCTTTGCCGCTGCAAACCCAAGCTAATCCCTGAATAGGACAGTTACTCTTGGGTGGTGGGTGGGGGAGACATATCTGGGGGGAGACACACTGGCTAGGTTCAGAGTTCAGGTTCCATTCCCTCTCTCTTTCTCCCTGGTGATGTTGCTCAGTGGAGCAGAGACTCTGGCACAGACTGAGCAGTTAAGTTCGGAGTTTAGTTAGTGTCAGCTCTTACCATTAGGCCCTGTTAGTCAGTGAGTTAGCCACTAGAGAGGGTTTGTTCTTTTAAGTTTGTCAGTATCGCCCTTTGTGTTTAACAATAAAGTCAATTCAATTGTATATGTGTGTCCGACATCCATCACTGCTGCACAGAATTCAGGGTAAGGCCACGTGAACATGTCCCATTGACCTCCATTCATTTTGTCTATAGGACAAATGAATGGAGAATCTTGAAAGTTGAATTCTGAGAAATACCCAAGTTGCCCAAAGGGCAAACAAACAACTTTTACTTTGATAACCCTATAGAACTTGTTAATGTATAAAAGTTCACTCTACTCAACATTTCCAGGTCAACTTTTGGCAATTAGACTAAAAATTGCACATTTTTCGAAATTTCGCCAAAGTTCATGTGTTAGGTGGCACCCCTAAATCTCAATGGAATTACTCAAAACTGTGCAAAAGTCATTTTTATGTTAATTGGAACAAAATGCAATGCCAGCCAAATTGATATTTTGAAATTAAAATTTCCCATTCAAATTTGATGCACCCTAATATACATACACACACACACAAGCACACACACACACACACACAGACATGTGCATACACATATACATACACAAACACACACAAGCACACACACACACACACACACACACACACACAGACATTTGCATACACATATACATATACACACACACAAGCGCACACACACACAGGTACACAGACATGTGCATACACATATACATATACATACACACACACACACACACACACACACACACACACACACACACACACACACACACACACACACACACACACACACACACACACACACACACACACACACACACAGACATGTGCATACACATATACATATACACACACACACAAGCACACACACACAGGTACACAGACATGTGCATACACACACACACAAGCACACACACACACACACACACACCTTCAGAGAGTTTGGGTGTGGGTAGGCTGTCTCGGAGCTGCTGTAGGGGTCCCTGTAGCAGGCGCAGGTTGGGCAGGTGCTGGCTCATGTGTGTGTGCAGCTCGGTGTTGGTGTGTGTGGCGGTGGCGTGCGCCTCCTCGTAGCGCTGCAGTTCCCTCTTCACCTCCTGCAGTGGAGCGGGCATCGACAGGGGCGGAGCCTCACCCAGCACCTCCCCCAGGCTCCTCTCGGCCGCCGCCTCCTCCTCCAGCACCACTCGCACCTCAGACAGCTTCTCCTCCACGTCCGCATTGACTCCTGCCAACGCTGCTCACACACACACACACACACACACGCACACACGCACGCACACGCACACACGCACACACGCACGCACGCACACACGCACGCACGCACGCACGCACGCACACACGCGCACACACGCAGTGAGTATATGTGTGACCAGGCTTGGAATTTCACCATTTTAGGGGCAAGGCCACTTGGCCTTCAGTTGGGCATATTTGGTGGGGGGCACAAAGGCCACATGTCAGGGCACCAAGGCCAAAGTTAACTATACAGTAGTAGGCTATAAAAATGATCAAAGTTGTATTTAGCCTATTCACTGCAGTAGACCTGCATCACTGTATGAAACATTACAAAAACATGAAATAGAAATGTAAATCATCTGATCATCTAATATTTACAGATATCTAGGCTATATTTAACATTTATTTTATATTTGGTCTGTTATGAAATCATGTTTTGAACAATTTAAGCACAGCTCAGCTTTAAGAAACTTAA
>NW_027468685.1:30185488-30197988 GCF_046254945.1 Alosa pseudoharengus
GTCCGACATCAGTACTAATCTCACAAGACCTGGATGGCCCACTGGTTGAAATCCCCTGCTCTATATGCATATACACACAAGTGAGATATGGAGAGGAAGAATCACCATCAATTCAGCAAACAAAAGGGTTACATTACCCATGATGCTTCACAGAGCTGCTCAAGCTCCTATGACTTGCCTGTCTCAGCTGTTCCAGCCTCTTCAGTGGTTCGCTGTAGTCTTCAGGGCTTTCACTGTAGTTGCTGTGGATAAACTACACACGCCAAGACAGGGGATGAGGTTGGCAAGCACAAAGCAAATCACTGGTCAGTGTCCCTGTCCTAAACCACAGTTGTCAGTGTTCCTGTCTCAAACCACAGTCGTCAGTGTTCCTGTCCCAGACCACAATGGTCAGCATTCCTGTACTAAACCACTCCAGAGAAAGTCCTCAGCTAATTAGTTATTCTCTTCTGCTTTGACAGCTTTTTGCACTGGCATGCATCACTGTATCTTGGCTAGAATGTTGTAGGACAACACATGTGTGTGCGCACGAACGCACACGCACGTACGCGCGCGTAACCACACACGCACACAGCCTCAGGCATCCAAATGCTAGCCATCAGTGATGCAGGTGTGACTGTTTTGTTCATTCTTCCCTGGGAACTGTAGATATGTAAATGATGTAAACGTGGCATCATAGATCTGTTCATAACTGGTGGTAGCCATTTGCCTGTCAAATCGTCTGTGCTACGTTAGCTGGGAGGGAGCAGGGAGCTGGACTGACATGGTCCTACAGTGTGCACATATAAGATGTTACAGCTCTGTCGTTCAAAACTGTTTTAATTTGACACAAATTTGGCACACACAAATGAATTTACAATGTGTGTAGGGGATCCCTGCAATATGCTGGGAACACGTTTCTGACCAGTAGAACGGGTTCTCCCAACTTCTTCACTAAGGAAAGTATGTTTGAGAAAGAATGTTTGAGAAAGAATTCTCACTGTCCAGGATAAAAGCAGACAGCCCAGCATTGAGTACTGTATGTGACGAATAAGGTTTAAGGCCAGAACAGCTACAGACTGACGGTCAAAGTTAAATGACATATTGCTACTTTATGTTTAGCCTGTGCTATTAAGCAGACGGTGCTGTCCACTTGTACACTTGAACAGTTTCAAAGGGCAACTATCATTTTGTCAAAATAATTTCAGACTATCCTCATGAGTCATAGTTAGCAACCAGAGCAACTGGCTATTTAGCTGTCTAACGTGTCTAACGTGTCCATTTAAAGTTGCGAAGTCTTAAAACTACCTGGCAGTATTTAAAAGATGGTCTAACGTCAATCTGTAGTTCCTATCTGACCAACTCTGCACGTGTATACGTGATCAAGCTGGCGATAAACAAACCCCAATGGATTAACGTTACTTGCTAAGACTTTTAAAAGCCGCTGGGCGTCTTTGAATCTCACCTCTCGTACAGAATGGCTGATGTTAAAGTCTCCGGCTTTCTTTAGATCGAGACTGATCATCGGCATACGAGGAACCGCCTCCATAGTGGCCTAAATATCCAATTCCTCGTCCTCGGGCACCGGGAGTTCTTCAAATGTGTCATACAATATTTCTGGAAAATCTTTTACCTTTGACTTCGTTTATTGTTTACGTCCAGGCTCACTTCCCTTTCTGGCAGCGCGCTGACCCTCCCAAGTATGCATGTGCACGTTGCTGTGATGTCATTACGTCACTTTGTGACTGTGGGGAAATGTAGTTTTAATCTCAAAATCATGCAGTTAAGATTTTACGCAAAGCAGAAGATACAATATATACATATTATGTATACATATGTATTGATATCGGTTTGTCATCTATAATTGGACAGCTGAACAACAATGTATTTATTTATTTATCAATTATATTTCTTTACTTTGCTTGAGTGGTTGCATCTTGCATGCTCATTCAAGATTGGGGGTTTTAGCTTTTTGACCACAAGATGGCAGCATTTATTAAGGTGTTTTGGTGCCGACGAATGTGTTAGCACCCGAGAAAAACATAATGCAAGTAAATCATGACACACGCATTAAATTAACAACTCGTGTTTTGTGAAGTATAAACGAATGAAGAGTTGATGATGCTGTCATCAGTTTATTCCACAATCTGCAATGCTGGCCTTTGAGGTGGGCCTATTCCCTGTTGGCTATGAGGACACTAGTACTAATATCAACAATGCATCAATACTGTGATTGGATTGTGATTGGAAACTAATTGGACACTACTTTAGGTCTTGGTTTTGTTCTTTCTCTCTCTCTCTCACACACACACACACACACTTTCTAACCCTCTCCATCACAAACCTTATGTTCAGCTTGAGCTCCTTTGTATTACGCCCCTATTGTATGGCCTTTCTGCCTGAGTAGGAGCCAAATGACTTCCTTTCAACACACAGAAATGTCACCTTTTGTGTGTGTGTGTGTGTGTGTGTGTGTGTGTGTGTGCGTGCGTATGTGTGTGTGCATGTGTAAGTGCCTTTGAAAGAGAAACATCATGGGTAAATGGTGAAAGAGAGATGTAAGCAATGTCAGGAGGGAATGTACTGTACATACATGTGTGTACATAGATATGTGTGTGTGAATGTATGGTGTAAGACAAGCGAAATCTTCACACACACACACACACACACACACACACACACACACACACACACACACAGACTCTGTCTGGGAATCAGTGTATGCCAGTCTTTCCCTCGTTTGGCACAAGACCATAGAGCAAGATTTACTATTCTGAATTCTTATCTAAAGCAGTAAAAGATTTGATAATTGACTTAAGATTTTATAATATATGATTGTTGTCACTGCAATAAAAATATGAGACAGCCAGATTGCCCATGTCTGCTGCAATATGAGATTAACACCACAGAACGAGTTGCCATAACTAGTTGTCATAGTCTGTCTAGCATATATAAATATATGTAACCTGACAGACAGGAACATCAGGATGTAAGATGTACAGTGGTGCACAGCTCTGAACAAAGGGTGTTTTACTGTATATTGGCCATTTGCACAAAGCCTTTGTTTTCTTGTCACAATGTCTGTCAAAAGAAAAAAAACTGTGATACATATCCACTGTCTGGCAATCAACCCCCTCCACACACAATAATGATTTGAAATACAAAATAGTGCTGCCTTGTGCATTGTTCATTAGAAAATACTTACAAAGTAAACTGTCATTTCTACAACAAGACAAACCATTTTGACTATCTTAAGATATAAAAAATGGTATTTTGATTGCACTGACCGTTTCATTAGCATACATATTTGCTTTTGAGGCATAAACTAAGCATTTTGAGCAAGATTGCAGGTTATCCACTAAGCGGTGCAGTTTGCACTAATTGTTTTGAGAAATGCACTAACTGTTCAAATGTAAATGTACATTATGATTCGAGAAATGCACCAAAGCGACTGAGAAAAACTGTAACAGCAATGGGACAGCACAACAGTGACACATCACTCTAAATTGATGACACCTAAAACACGTTTACAGTTGTTTTCTGAGTGTTTTTTTTATTCTTTTTTTTAAAAAACTCCCCGGCTTCTCCTATGGGTAAATCCGTGTTTCACTTCACAACACTATGAATTGTTGATCATTCCCTTTAGGCAAAGTCCAGAAATTCCAACTGACAGAAAGGGCTTTGAAAGTCTGTGAGAAAGCCTGTATTCACTTGTGAGTCTGTGAATGTGGACAATGAGATTGGGCCTAACTCTTCTGTCTCGTCTTGTCCTGGGGTCCTAAAGCTCACGTGGCTGCCCAGTGAGTGCCTGTACTGCTTGGGTAACATGCCCTTGGCCTTTCATGCCCACAAGGACCCGTAGAGGCTCGTCAGCCACCCCCACCCCCCGCTGCATGCCTGACATTTACCAGGGAATTATGGGAAAGGAATACACCTCTAATCAAAGCTTGAGAGAGTGGAGTGAGAGAGAGAGCGAGAGATACAATGAGACAGAGAGAGAGACATGGAAGAAGGCAGAGATAGAGAGAGAGACAGAGAGAGATACAGGGGAAAGGCAGAGAGAGAGAGAGACAGACAGAGTCTTTCAGGAAACCACACTAGTAGTAAGACTCACAAGTAGAGACTCAGTTAGCACAGTGTGCCCATAGGAATGGTCAAGTACAAACAAACCTGATTTCCCACAGAGGACATCCTGTTCTGGCACTGCCAACAGGAAGAAGTGGACATAGAGACCCATTTTCCAGCAGAATGCACAAAATATTCATACAAACAGTACATACAAATATTTTCCAAAAATTATTGAAATTCCTCCTGAATTTGTGACTGTGATTGAGGGACTGCTCCCATATCTTAGCAGAGCGGGAGGAAAGCCTCCTCCACCTGGTATGACCTCTTGACCTGTTATGACCTCCCGACCTGAGGGACACTTCCTGCTGTTGATTATGCTGTTAGTGTTAGTTATACATATTGTTGCTTATTGGGTCATTCTGTGTCAATTCAAATAAGGTTGTTGCAGCACCGTTTCAGATTTTGCTCAATCCTTGTCTATATCAAGAATAGGTCCCAAAACCATGGCCATATTTATTCAAATCAGTTCTGTTCAAATCCTATGTCTTCATGTTATTTTCAGCCCTTGACATTACATTAGTTTTACATCCTGAAAATCACATTATTTGGGAAGCAATGTTTGGGCATTAAAGAAGCCCTATGCAAGTCTGCATTATTCCTTCGCTGTTTCTGGGTTTTTGCCTGATTTGGGCTGCCATTTTTCACGACATAGCTCCCCCTGCAGCTTCGGTAGCAAGTGAATGCTAAACCCCCACTAGCTAGCGAGCTAGCCATCAATAAACCAAGCTAAACACATAGGGCTCACAATAAAATGGTTGAGCAAACACATTGTTCAAGAGACTATCAAATCACATTACAAAAACGAAGTTCACCTTAGGGTAGGCTACTTACAATTTCAACAGCAAGAAAGCCAAGTCAGAGTCCGTTTTGCAGTCTTCTTAGAAACTACAATCTGACTACTTTTTCGAGTATTTCCGCCGAGTTACATCCGGATGTGTTCGGACCGCGACCAGAAAGTTGCATATTCGTTTTTTCCGCGGAGAAGCACTAGGGGGAGACGAAGCACCCACCAAACGACCCAAAAAGTGTTGTAGAACCATCAGAACGACTCTTAACCTGCATAATTAAGGTCATTTTTGCTAAAATTGTTGCATAGGGCCTCTTTAATATCATAAAAAGTATTATTCATGGGAAGCCCAAACTTTGTCAGGTGGAAGACAAACACATTCTCAGTATGACTAACCCATAAAAAGTTTGTATGGCATTCTCATTTATTTTCTACAAGACCCTGGAAAAAAGTGCAAAAAGAGTGACATTACATTACATTACATTTCATTCATACATAAATACACTTATTTGGTTACATTGTACAACATTCTTGTTTTCATTCTTGTCCCTGAGGCAAAATAATGATTTTGACTTTATTTATTTATCATACAACATGGGGACTTTGTAAACTAAATGCCCATACATACACTGAGCTATTTTCACATAGATTTTCAAGTGTCTGCTAGCTACCCCACATACAATTTTCAGCCTATGACAATGACCGAAAAACACAACCTCCCTTCGTTTAATCCTTAAAATCCCCAAGCCCATTATATGTGGAGAGCTTAAATATTGGTTCAATATTAATAAAATATAGTATAAAAAGAAAAAAACAATGATTGATACCATGTTGTATGATCCTGTTGTATGATCCAAAATCATTATTTTGCCTCAGGGACAAGAATGAAAACAAGAATGTTGTACAATGTAACCAAATAAGTGTATTTCTGTATGAATGAAACATGGTACATTATTGGCACTATAAACTGAGCTATTTCCATGTTGATTTCCACTTGTTTTATCCGTAACTTCTTCATGTGCATTTGTTACAGAGACCTCAAATATTGGCTCAACATGAATAAAGTATTGTATTTGCAGACAAAATAATGATTGGTGTCATGTGGATACAAACAATTAGTTTAGAAGACACTCAATGTCACTAGTTTTACATTTTGTTCCATATCTGGCCTTATAAAACTAATGATCATGTAGTACAAACTTTTAAATGACCAATCATACTGACAACATGTCTGTTTTCCACCCTACAATGTTTGAGCAGGCTGGGAATAATCAAATATTAATGCCCAAACATGATAAGGCCTCCAAGATAAGGCATTTCTGAGAGTGTAAAAAATGATATAAAATCAAGGGTGAAAAATATATGAAAACATTGGAATTTTACAAAAAATATTTTACAGGTCTTAGTTTTGGGACGTAAATATTAGGTAGACAAACCTTGAGCAAAATCTGAGATGGTGCAGCAACCATTTTCCTGGATTTTGTCTGATTTGACACAGAATGACCCTATTATTGTATTACTTATTACTATTGTTTTATTACTTACTTTTATTACTACATTGTACATAAACTTAATTTGCTTGATACGCTATGCCAATATTGTAATGTAACCATTCAAAGGCCTTTTTGAACTTTAGAGCTACAGACAGATACTGAGAGACAGACATATATAGACAGGTAGAGAGATTTTTACATTTTAAAAAACATTATTTAAATATCAATTAAAGTAAAACAGAAAAAAGATACAGGGAGAGATAAATAGAGAGAGAGAGAGAAAGAAAGAGAGAGAGAGAAAAAAAAGGAAGAGATCATTCATTCACTGTGTGTAGTGTCCACAGCTTTGAACACAGCACCCAGAGAGAAGCTGGCCATGCCCGGTTCTGATCCTGTGCTGACTGGATCTGGGCCTCTGGCCAGGACCATCAGAACTGTCGCAGTTGGAATGGTTGGAACTGTTTCTTTCTTTCTTCCTGAATGTCCATTCTTTGGATTGACTTAAATTACAGTGTTGCCACAGCAGTCACCGTAACAACATATCAGACACACACACACACACACACACACACACACACACACACACACACACACACATACACATTGTGCTCTGGAAGTTGTATTGTGGGTCCAGAGTGGCTGCTCTGTTCCGGAAGGCGTAGAGACGTGTCATTACACCTCATTACATTAGCAGCCATTGTTTCCCTTCCTCCCGTCTGCCCCTGCCACGCGTCTGAAATCTGAGGCACCCATCATCACCTCCTGCTGTTCCAGACATCAGCCTCATCAACAGCTCCTACTCTCTCTCTCTCTCTCTCTCTCTCTCTCTTTTTCTCTCTCTCTCTCTCACCTTCTTTTGATGTGTGGGTGGGTGTTTTTTGCATTAACTTGTTGTTTTGTGTTCTACTCAAAACACAGCATAGGCCCCTGCTGCGTAGCGATGGGAGGGAATTCTATTGTCAAGATGTTTCTGTGGAAGGTGAGTTTTCGGTCACCATGGTAATGGCGTTGACTGACAGGGTGCACATCCAAAGATGACAGAGATAGGACAGGTGGAAGGTAAAGGTGAGTGAAAGAGTTAGATAACGCAGAGGAGAGAAAATGTGAGAAAGAAAGAGGGTAGAGAGAGAGAGAGGACAAAAGACAGGAAATGTGAAGTGAAGACATGTGTGCATATACAGTACACACACACACACACACACACACACACATCTGTGTGTGTGTGTGTGTGTTACAGAGACACAGAGAGGGAAAGAGCAATGGGGATTTCTCCTACATTAATATTTAGCGATGCTAATATGCCCAGCCAGAGAGAGGTGCATGCTGGGAGCTCAGTGAGAGACCCCCACAGGACCTCTCCGGATCGGAACGCCGGCATTCCGGATTAAACCCCCTGATCCTGACACTGGGAAACTCACACTCAATTATTCATGCCTGGATTGCAAGGATTGGCGTGTTACCATGACTACGGGATCCTTGGCACTTTGATGACTGTGGCAGTCCTTATCAGCACCGTGAACGAGCCCAAACTCTCAGAAGCTGCTCCAAACACGACTATCACCATCCCCACAATGCCACTCACGCAAAAGACTGAGTGTCTGTATGTGTGTGTGTGTGTCTGTGTGTGTGTGCGTGTGTGTATATGTTAGAATGTGCGTGTCAGTCTTTCTGTCTGTCTGTCTGTCTCTCTCACTCTCTCTCTTTCTCTCTGTGTGTGTGTATTCTTAAAGTTTCATAATATTATTCCACACAGGTCAGCAGGTTGAATTTGAGTGTGACACCAGAAAATGACTATTAGGAGATGATAGAACATGACCATGGACTTTTGAGATCAGCACAGCATATGACTAAATAACACAGCACAGCACTATGGATGGCCTTTAGAGCCAACACATATGAAAATGTTATGTTAACGTGTTACACGTTAACACGTTATTTATAAATACAGTACATGTATGAATGTCTACACAAAACACTCAGAAATTCAGTGGAAACATGTTTGCCACCAACATTTGCCTCTCTTCAAGGAATCTCAATGCACCTCTGATATGGGATCAGTTCTGAAACTTCTACACGCCTGATGAGATCAGTTGGAAAATCAGTTTGGGATCAGTTTGTAATTTCCTGATATGGGATCGGTTGGTAAACTCCTGATATGGGATCAGTTTGGAAACTCTTACACGCCTTAGAGAGTTCATATGAGGGGAGCAGTTCCTCACGCCCCTCCCCCTTTTGTGTGTGTGTATGTGTGTGTGTGTGTGTGTGTGTGTGTGTGTGTGTGTGTGTGTGTGTGTGTGTGTGTGTGTGTGTGTGTGTGTGTGTGTGTGTGTGTGTGAGTGTGTGGGGCTCGTTCACCAGGTCGGCTTCACGGGGAAGGGCAGCTGGTGCAGCTGGCATGGGCGGATGTGAAGTTGGCACGGGTTGGCAGGTGTGGCGACGGTCCAGGAAGCTGGCATATTCCCTCCTGAGAGACTGGCACCTGGCCTGGCAGTGTGTCTCGGCCTCTCTCAGAAACACACACACAGACACACACAGGCACACACACACAAACAAAGATGTATCAGCACATATTGACTCAGGTACACACATGCACAGATGCAAACACACACACACACACACACACACACACATGTCCCACTGAGGTGCACTAATCCGGATATAGTTCTCACAGAGGCATCCTGAACCATGGAGAGAGCTTTGTGATGGCATAGTGAGAGTGTGTGTGTTGACTGTTCAGGGCAGTCGGAGGAGGCAGGTAGCAGTAGCCTGGTGTGTGTGTGTGTGTGTGTGTGTGTGTGTGAATTTACCCCTGTGTGCCCTTTTTGACCGAAGCCCATATGTGTTGAGCATGGGGGGGGGGGGGGGGGGGGCTTAGGGGGAGCGTCATGATGATGGTGGTAGTGGTGGGATTTTAAAAATCCATTTATTATCCAAATCCATTTAGATGAGATGCGGTGTGACTAATCTTTGATGCTGCTTACTGCCTCAAGAAGACTGGTCACTGACACCATAATGCAGCGCAATATGGATAAACTGGGTTGCGCAGGCCAGGTTCAACAATATGAAACTTACAATATGAAACTTTAGACAATTGTAAAATCACATAAGCTTAATTTAGAACTGTTTTATGAACGGCATGCTATTTAAAGGTAGATAAACGCAATTTAAAGGTGCGTAAGGTTTACAATGTAAATGTTATTTCCGAATTTCAGGAGGTGCGTAAACGGTGTTCACATGTGTCTCCACTCCATCCCTGTGTCTGAGGGAAGACTGAAGCTCTGCTTACAGGGGCCCTCTGAGATGCCCACCTCAAACGGCATTTCATCAGCCTCTGTTCAAACATACGGTGGCCCTGAAGTGCCAAACACAACTGTAACAGTAAAACAAAAATCAAACAGCATTTCATCAGCCTGTTCAAACAGTTGTCCATCCTGACAATGCGGAGAGAGAGGGAAAGAGCAAGTTCACCCTAAATTCACCCCACTAGAGAGAAAAGTAGAGGGTATCGGAACTCCCCCAATTACCGTCGGTCGCGTATTTCCGCCGTCTTGCGTGTATGTGTCATTTAATATCCATTTCTATACAAACACAAGACGGTGGACTCCTAAAAAAACGCAACCACCCACACCATAGGTGTATCTAAATTAGCTATGTACCAAAAATGACATTTTACCGTGACTCGAAGAGCTGTAAACAGTAAGGCTGCGTGTACACAACCGCTTGGAGCTCCAGTATTTAATTTCATGACGAGAATTCTCGGTCTAACCGTTCATGTGCCGTTGAAACGGCGTAAATAGGCGACCCATCAGGCCAGCACTATAACTCAACAAAACAAACAAACAAACAAAATCGGATATTTCAGGCAGTAAATTCTCCCGTTAAGAACCAAACCAGATTTTGTTCAAATCTACACACCTATGGCTACTGAAAAATGTAAGGTTCATTTAGCAAATGTTATTTTGAAGTGTTAAAAAACATCGTTGTTTTAGAATTTCTGAACAAAAGTGGTGATAATTGGGGGTGTTACGATACATGTTTCCCCTGTGTGTGTGTGTGTGTGAGAGAGAGAGAGAGAGAGAGAGAGAGAGAGGGAGAGAGAGAGAGAGGATATTTTATTATTTTCTAATAAAATCTAATGAAACCGAGTAGTCAGGGTGTGTGTCCGAAATCTGATTAAGCCAGTTGACAGGTAAGAAGCCAAATTTCTGTGGATGCTGTGAGTGCTTGTGTGTGTGTGTGTGTGTGTGAGAGAGAGAGAGAGACAGAGAGAGAGAGAGAGTAAGAGTAGTCTAGGTTATATCTTTGTTGTGCAGATTTGATGCATTCCTTCACAGGTTGTGTGAATGCAGTGAGTCCTTGTATGTCACTGTGTGTGTGTGTGTGAGAGAGAGTGTGTGTGAAACAGAGAGAGAGAGAAAGAGTGTAGTTTATTTTTCTCATCAAAATTCTCATGAAGCCAATCGACAGGTGAGTCATGCTGTGAAGGTTTATATACACACCCTTTGAGAGGGATATATCACTTATATTTATGTGTAATTGCTTATGTCCTGATACATTTATGCAACAATTGCTTTGGCAATACCATGCCAATAAAGCACCTTATGAATTTGAATTTGAGAGAGGGTGAGAGAGAGAAAGAGAGAGTGTAGTTTATTCTCTTGTCAGAATTCTGATGAAGCCAATCGACAGGTGAGAAGCCAAATTTCTGTGGATGCTGTGAGTGATTGTGTGTGTGAGTGAGAGAGAGAGAGAGAGGGAGAGGGAGAGAAACAGCGAGGGGGAAAAGAGAGAGAGTGTGAGTAGTCAAGGTTGTGCAGATGTGATGCATACCCTCACAGGTTATGTGAATGGTGTGTGTGTGTGTGTGTGTTGTGTGTGTGTGAAGCCATGGTTGTTGGTGCTCTCCGGGGTTGAGGAGGATTTGGTGTATGGCTTCCTTCACTGAATGACAACCCCACAGGGATGGAGACAGTAAACACACAAGAGACAAGGGAAAGAGAGTAAACAAAGCAGAGCAAGCAAACACACACACACACACACACACACACAAAACAGAGAGCAGAGCAAACACACACACCTACACACACACACAAAGCAGAGAGCACAGCAAACGCACACACACACACACACACACACACACAAAGCAGAGAGCAGAGCAAACACACACACACACACACACACACACACACACACACACACACACAAAGCAGAGAGCAGAGCAAACACACACACACACACACACACACACACACACACAAAGTAGAGAGCAGAGCAAACACTCTCTCTCTCTCTCAAGAGATGAGGAGAGCAGAAAAAACTAATAAAACACAGATCAAACAACAAATGGCAAAATACACACCCAATGACACAACACACATACAGATGTATGCCTGCACACATATATTTCATGCACATTGATGCATACACAAACATATTTCCATTTTTTTTTTTTTTGGGGGGGGGGGGATAATAAACTGTGAAGATCATATATGACAGCCCTCTTGACAAGCTGCCCTAGTAAGATTCACAGCACAATCAATCACTTGAGTTTTGATTGACTGCTTGATGTGTGTGAGTAGTGTATGTGTGTGAGTAGATATGTGTATGTATATGTGTATGAGAGAGAAGGCTTGGTGTGTGTGTGAGTTGTGTATCTGTGTATGAGAGAGATACAGTAAAGGAGAGACTTTTGCTGTCATATTGTCATGTTTTTAGGAGTTGATTGATTCCAAAGGTATTACGGTATACTCCTTATTCAACAAACTATCACACCCTTTACACACACATACACACACACTGATACAGTCTCAGTTTGTATTTGTCACACCCCCTACCCCTCCCATACATCTTTTCACATGCAATATTAATGGCAGTTTATCCATCACAAAATGTCAGCCATTGTCATCTCCACTCTGCACTTGTGTGCTTCTTAGTCACTCAAAGCCTCCTTCTTCACAGAGGTCACCTCTGTTTGTCCCACTGGGGACACCATACAGCAGCCGACACAGGCCCTTCCAGTCGTCATGGGAACCGTGGCAGTTGTGGGCGTCACTTAGAAAGCTGACATTTAGGAATTTCACAATACACACACAGGTATATATGCACACACACAC
>NW_027468685.1:30202988-30205488 GCF_046254945.1 Alosa pseudoharengus
ACAAAACATCAACTTAGCTGTGTGTGTGTATGGAAGAGAGAGAGAGAGAGAAAGAGAGAGAGAGAGTGTGTGTGTGTGTGTGGGGGGGGGGGGGGGGCAACTAGGGGTAGTGAGATTGAATGAACCTCAAAGGCCACCGTACCTGAAGTAGGGTCACAACATGCCGGTCACCTGACTTTGTCCATATTGGCATCATTCCCAACTTGACAGCGACCAATCCTACCCTTCGGCTACCTAAAACAGAAAAAAAACAAACACAAACAAATCCATGGTTACAAACGCACTTGTAATTTAGTGATGGAAACTGGAAACAAACATAATGTATGTTGTTTTGGACAAAAACAACTGCTAAGAAATGTGGATTTAAACAAACATAAACAGACGCAATGTCATGCACAATCACTGACTGCACCTTTAAAGACTGATCTGTTCACCTTGCACTTAATTAATTAATTGGTTTGTATGTTAATGTTTTTTGTTTTCATATTGTTATTATTATTATTAATATTATTATTGTTACTATTATTATCACTCTTAATATTATCTAGGCTTTTCAACATTATTAGAAACGACTATTTTTAACGAATAATGTAGTGTTTATGTACAAGTTGCTTTGTACAATAGAGCCTGCCAATTAACATAATAAATAGCATGAACATAAACATCTACTTTCCACTGTGGCATGCGCATGATGATCCGTTGTGCCCTAGCTCATGACTGGATACTCCAGCGACAATAATAATAAAAACATCTGTTCATTACTGGGTCGGTCAGTTCAATCGTAGTCATAGTAGACAGTCTGACTGGGACGTGGCCATACTTCTCCAGTGCACAGAAATTGGGTGTTCAGCGAAGGTGATTTAAAATCTTTGGGAAACAAGTGATTGAGTGACAGATTGAATAACGCCATCCTCTAATCTACCAAGTCAGCGTGTCTGGCCATTACCTTCCTGCCATTCGTGGCGGGGCCAAGGCTCGTCTTTCAGGGGATAAAGTTTGTCCGCCGTCATCTGTTTGAAATCTTCCGACACGACCTGTCGCATGAAGCTGGCATTGTCCTCCGTGAGATGCTCGTCGAACCACGTCGTACTTTTAATCGTCCGCACGAACTGAACAGCAGGGACTCCGATGCTATGAGGAAAGTCAGCAGCAAGACAGCATACGCTCTCATTTCCAATATCCATAACCACCCTCCACAACCACCGTTATTAAAGACACAGTTAGCTATCCATTAGTACAGATATAAACACACCCGGCAAGGCTATAGAACACATGGACAATAGTTAGAAAATAAACAATGAATATTAATATACAAAGCGAAACTACGATAGCTAACATATATTAGCTTTGCTTTCTTACCTTTCAGTGCATATTGAAGTTGGAGCGGCAGTTCCGCTGACAAGCACATGCGTTCCACGAAGTAATGGATCCTTAAGCCTAAAAAGCCTACACGACCAAGAAGCCATGTCTAAAATACAACATACACAGGTCTTATTTTGATTTAAGATATATTTCAGTCATTACACTGCTACCAAAGTGCCCATGCCATTCTCATATTTGTCCTGTTGTGATAATGTCACCTCTGCAACTTCCGGTACAACACTGATATAACTCCGGAATATCTGCTCTGCAATTTGGTTCTGGTTCCGCAACCGCGTGCATGCCACTTTTCATCTGGAGACTGGCAACCCGTAAAGTAGGCACTGATGAGCCTCGGTTGTTAAATAGGTTGTACGATACGTTATAGAGAAAGCATGCATGTGTATCCAAAGCAAAACATTGACTGGACCAGAAATCCTGGCTTGATTACCCACTGGCATACCCAGTAGGCTTATAGAATTTAACTAATGAGATCAAATATCTTGAGTTGTCTTTTAATTTCTGGTACACATTTAACAGTATGATTTAATCCCCCAAAATCTTGATTTTCTTTTCATTCCCTAGGAGTACTGCTGACTTTGTCTCATTCTCAGTCTTTCTATTGGTCCAAGATAGGGAAGTAAGGAGGCTTGGCAAACCCTGACTTACAGAAACCATTGACAAATGTTTGCCTTTGTTATCAATGGTCATTGCTACTGTTAGCGATGACATACTGCATATTGCCTTGAGTGTTTTTGTAGTTGTATATTGTGCTCACATTACTCGAGGAGGCTCTCCTGTTCCCTGCTACAGTCAGCTATGTCCAAGGACACTCATCTAAAATGCCGCAACTGAGTCAGCCACCTCCAAGATCACACAGACTCACTCGAACTTACTAATGCTCATACGAACCAAATCTGTATGCTTACAGAGGATACCAACACAAGAGACTGCACCAAATCTGTATGCTTACAGAGGATACCAACACAAGAGACTGCACCAAAATTGTTTAATTGTTAACGTGCAAAATACATGATGTATATCAGCATTGTCCATTCAGTATGTACATTCACATATCTCTCTGTCATCTTTCATATTCAATTTCTTTTATACATATGCAAAAACACACACACACACACAC
>NW_027468685.1:30207988-30222988 GCF_046254945.1 Alosa pseudoharengus
CCATCTGAAAGTGATGTGACAGTGACCAAGCTTCTCTCTGCATGCCTCTTGCCACTGTGTGTTATCTGTTACTTACAGTCAATCTTATCATCTACCTCTCTCTTTCTTTTTTCTCCTCCATTTCTTTCACCCTCTCTCTCTCTCCCTCTCTCACCTCTTTCACTTTCTCTCCCTCCTATGCCTCTCTCACTCTCTTTCTCTATCTCACACACACACACCTCTTTCACCCTCTCTCTCTCACCTCTGCCTGTTTCACTTTCTCTCTCTATCTCTCTATCTCCTACACCACTTTCACTTTCTCTCTCACTTTCTCGCTCTCTCTTTCTCTCTCTCTCTCTCTCTCTCTCTCTCACTCGTTCATCACTCTGTTTACACAAACGTTTTCAACACTATATTTATCTCCATGAAATTCTATTAGCGTCCCTTGAGCTCGGCAACCGTGTGGCTGTCCGTGCCTCCCTCCCTCTTTGCTCCCGTCTGACGGACCTGCTCTGGCTGCACCAATCATACTAATGGAGTTTGATCGCCCTGGTTACAGTAGCTGACAGTTCCAATCAGGCTCCTCACAGCTGGAATGGAACATAGCGGAAGGTTCTAGAATGGAATGGAAGTGTATGAAGGGCATTTTCAACAGTGAGGTAGCTTTCATAAACATGTTTTGTACTTATCTGGTAGAGGTGGGGGGCAGAGGGAGAGTGATAGATCAAATGGCAGAAAGAGATACAACAAGATGGACAGATAAAGAAAGAGAGGAGAAAGCTGAGAGAGAGAGATGGAGAAAATGAAACAAGTTCTCTCTCTCTCACCCACACACACACACACAGAGAGAGAAACAATAACCCAAAGTATATCATACTAAACGACCAAGGTGTTAGGAGTGTGTATGTGTGTGTGTGTGTGTGTGTGTGTGTGTGTGTGTGTGTAGAACTAACGTGTTTGAAGTTGTGGAAGGGGACAAACTGGACGATGTCCCTCAGGACAGGCTCCCCTTTGGGTGAGCGCAGGATTCCGTCGTCGCCATCCAGCATCTGCATGTCGCTGAAGTCGGCGTTGCCGATGCCCACAATGATGACGGACATGGGCAGGTGGGACGCGTGGACGATGGCCTCCCGCGTGTCGGCCATGTCTGTGATCACGCCGTCCGTCAGGATCAGCAGGATAAAGTACTCCTGCAGGGAGACAGAGAGAGACTATAAACACACACACACACACACACACACACACACACACACACACACACACACACGCCCAGGGCATATCGACACACACACACACACACACACACACACACACACACACACACACACACACTCTCTCTCAGACTGGTGTAGTCCTCTGTGGCTCGAGTTGTTTGTCTTTTTGTGACTCCAGAGGTCAGAAGAAGAATCCTTAGAGTCACTTATAGACTTACCTGTACATTCACAACACACACAAACACACACACACACACACACACACACACACACACACACACACACACACACACACACAGACACACTGAAACCCTCACCATGGCCTCTTTGGTGTGCATCTCCTCAGACGCGGCGTTGGCCACTTTCATGATGATGGGGGCGATGTTAGTGGGGCCGTAGAGCTGGATCTTAGGAAGACAGTTCTGATAGGCCTCTAACACACCCTGAATACCTACACACACACACACACACGCACACACACACACACACACACACACACACACACACACACACACACACACACAAAGGACCAATGTCTTACCAGTATATTCTAAATGTCATACAGACTCCTTTTATACATATTATGCTTTGCCTTTCCCTTATCTGTGAACAGTTTTATGCCATACATATATACACACACACACACACACACACACACACACACACACACACACCCGCACACACACACACACACACACACACACACACACACACACACCAAGTATGTTGACACACAGATACAAACCTTCACTTTAGTGTGTGTGTGTGTGTGTGTCTGTGTGTGTGAGAGAGAGAGAGATAGAAAGAGAAACCTGCGAGTCTCCAATATGTTTACCATCACCATTGCAAACTCTAATTAAGAAATACTAACTTTATGAAAACTTTACACCAAGACACACACACACACAAATCTTCACTTGAAGGCTTACCTGCACATTCTGGGTTGTCTTCATCAAAGTTCACAGCAAAGTCATGTGATACCTGAAACACACATGACTACATCACCAACCACATTAGACACCAGACAGTAAGACCACCTGAGACCATCTGAGATCACCCGAGACCACCCGAGATCACCCAAGATAATCTGAGACCACCTGAGATCACCCAAGATAATCTGAGACCACCCGAGATCACCCAAGATAATCTGAGACCACCTGAGATCACCTGAGATCACCCAAGATCACATGAGATCACCTGAGATCACCCAAGATCACATGAGATCACCTGAGACCACCCGAGATCACCTGTGACTATCTGAGACCACCCAAGATCACCTGAGACCATCGGAAAGGAATACCATCGCCCCAGACCTAGCCTGACGAACCAGACCCACATTAAAATGGAGGGTCTGGGCACTCACCGTTCGCAGTGCTCAGTCCGAGGGGCGGGATAATCAGTTGTCTTTCAAATTCCCTCTGCACGCAATAGGACAGCGGCAGCGCTATGAGTCCCATGCGTTTCCCACCAGTGGAGCTAGTTGGCTAGTTCAAACGTTTGGCAACTTAATAAAAGCTTAACTCGTGTCACACTGTTCGCCAACAGCAACATCCATCTTATTTGTTTTCAAGTAGCAAGTAGGGAATTCAAGCCAAACCGTTGCAACTCTGCCATCAATCATTATGTTAAGCCCACCTAATGACTCTATACACGATTTCATTGGCCTGATTGAGTTTCAATTTCTGGAGCTCACAAGCCAACGGAGAGTTGCTAGACTAGCCCTGGCAGCAAATGTAATTTGCTGCCGCTAGGGGCGCGTCTAGATTTCTAGGCTACCCCAGACCACTAGTGAGGCTATATCATCAGGATTACCTGAGCCTCTCGACAGATCAATTAATCAGTCAATCAATCAATTAATCAATCAATCAATCAACCAATCATTCAATCAATCAATCAATTAATCAATGAAGTCTGTATTTACATAGGCCTTTCACACAAGTGCTGTAATACAAGGTGCTGAATGACAGACATGAAGTCAGAAATGCTTGAAATAAATGAGGTTTAAGTAATTAAGATAATAAAATATGATGGGATTTCAGGGCAGACACACATGATAAACTCGGTTATCTATGCACTAATAGTATTTGCATGTCTTTGACAGGATAAGCAGACTAGATTTGAATGTTCCTTGATTGTTTGTGGGTTCTAATGGGGCACAGCATCAAACCATACCTACAAATCTGCACCAGGCCAGTACTGAAATTTGGGGAACAAGGAAATACAGGAAAATACTGTATATGATTTTTCAGAACAAATCAAGACACTATACAATTGCCAGGACAATCCAAGGAAAAATGGGACATCTTGTCACCCTAGATCTGATTTAAAGATAATCAGATTATCGAAAGATCGTCTGCACTGTATATTAGATTGACACAACAATGATCTTCACCAGACGTCAGGCGAAAAATTGCCCGCTAAACAGATTTTAGAGGAATATAACGATGATCCACAACAGATCTAATCTAAAAATCATCTGTTCCAGATTTTAGCCTAATCTAAAGATCACCTGCATCAGATCTTCCTACAGACCAGTCTCCCTAGAGTCACCCAGTGCAGTCTTGTCCAAAAATACCTACGTCATTAAGGTCTTTCACACAACCACATCATTCCATGGAGAGCGGTCTTTTAGAAGCTAAAAATTGTAGAGGACACAGTTCAGTGTTTGCCGAGTCTAAGCAATAATTCCTTTTTTCAACAAAGCCGTTGGGCCTTTCAAACGCTCTTTCATCCGCAGACATTTACATTCAAGACCAGCTCAGGACGGGAGATACATAAAACATACAATACAGCTTCAGCCCTGGTGGCTGTTGGAGTGCACACACACACACACACACACACACACACACACACACACACACACACACACACACACACACACACAAACACACATATACACACATGCACAGCATTACACCTATACACAAATACACACTCACTCACACACACACACACACACACAAACACACATATACACACATACACACCATTACACCTATACACAAATACACATTCACACACACACACACACACACACACACACACACACACACACACACACACACACACACACACACACACACACATATACACACAGCAAGCCTACAACTAATCACAGGCCACAATTTTGGCACAGACAGGGTAGCCAATCAGAAGAGCCCATCCTGACCAGGCGAGCTGAGATCAGTAGCCAGCTGAGAGGTGATTATTACGGGTCATGCATTATTCAAATGAAAACCCTGTGGCAGGTAAGCATTCAGAATACTGACTCGGTATGAATCATTCTGAATCTGAGTTTCCATGACAATACCTTCAGATGCAGCAGAACGGAGTGAATATGGTCAAGGTGGAGAAAGAGAGGGAGAGATAGAGAGAAAGGAAAGGAGAGAGGTGTCAGGAAAGAGAGTCCAAAGCAGGATGAAAGAAATAGAGATAAGGGGTGTAAGTGTGGAGGAAGTAAAGAGAGGTCAGAGGTTAGAGGTCAGAGGTCAGAGGTGATGAAAAAAACAAAACACTTGGTACATAAAGAAAGTACCGTAGGAACAAATGATGTCCTGTGCAAATATGGGATTGCTGCTTTTGGAGTAGTAGTAGTGCACATAAGTAACACAGAACCCAAAGGAACTGCGCTGGCTACTGATCTCAGCTTGCCTGGCCAGGATGGGCTCTCTTGATTGGCTGCCCTGGGGGGTTTATGCCAATATCATGGTCTGTGATTGGCTGTAGGCTTGCTGTGTGTGGAAGGCACAGCTCTTCATCTCCCTGGCTTTACGCTGCGCAAGGTCAGAAGCTGAAACATTTTCATCTGTCAGAGCAGCTACTTGTGTGCTGAAGGGCGCAGAGCTCTCATAGACACCCACAGGCACTGCTCCGTATCTGCCTCAGACAGACAGGCAGAGCCAGTTTCAGCACCACGGACAGCTGCTGTCAGTGAAGATAATAACACCTGCAGTTGCTGGTTTGGAAAAAAAAAAAAAAAACACAATGGCGATGTTCATGTAAAAACTCAAATGATATATATAGTCTGACAGCTTTGTGAAAACTACAAGCTCCCTCTATGAACCTGGTTCAAGTTCAGGCAAAGGTCAAAGGTTGTATAGAGTGGAAGCTGTCTCTCTGAATGACGGCTGCCTGAATGTGCTTGTCAGTTTGGAGCTTTTGATGGATCACTGCAGCAGCATATTGTCATAACACACTGCAGTATCTTACAAGTGAAGGCAGGAAACTTCGCTTTCAAAGCACTAACAGGGAGTCAACAACAGGTTCAGGACCACGGACAGTGATTGACAGAATAACAAACTAAACCTTCAACAATCACGACATCTTCAGATATGGCATCTTCAGTGTTCAGCGTACTCAGAAAGAATTCATGTGTGCATACCCAAACCTAGTGCTATGAATGAGAAACAAACAAAGTGACTGAGCCAGAGCCACAGACAGTTTTAGCCAATCAACATGTTGCTCAGGGGCAACAGAAGGCAGGGGTGTACTCTGATTGGCTGCTTAGCTCAACCTATAAACAATCTTTCTCCAGAAGTGCCAACTCTACCTCTTGGCTTTCTCTAGTCTCCTCATCTCCTTCTTGTTGTTCGTGTTGAAAGAGATAATCAACCTGAAATGATCTTGCCTCCAATATCTACTTGATGTGGGGGACAGCGGTCACCCATGAAAGGTTTTCTTGTCAACGAGCAATCCGGCAAAATGTCAGTGACCACAAAGAACCCGCCACCAGACTGGGACATTCAGTGTTGCTTTTGTGCTCCACAGATGGAAAAATCAGATACAGTCCTTGATTAGCACCACGGACAGCGACTGTCAGTTGAAAACTGAAACTCATCTACAGCCATCAAAATATCTTCAAAAGTTGGACACCCTCAATTTTCAGTGACAAGCCGCCATATTTCATTCGTACTTCATGACTATACTACTCCATACTTCAAAGTAGATTACAGCATATCTCATGACTTGCCCATAATAAATGACTTTACTACTTCATACTTAATAATACTGCATAACTCATGACTTGACCGTACTTCATGGCTATATTAGTCCATACTTAATAAGTATGCTACTGCATAACTCATGACTTGAATGGCTTCTCCATATGGCATTCATCTCTTCTGTTCCATCTCTTTCTCATTTGTGTGTAATCTAAAAGGCAGAAGGACACCAAATGATAATTGTCAATACAGCACAAAAATCTAGTAGGATGCAACCACTGGGACTCAAAGTTGCACTTAGAGTGGATCAGCCCCTGGTAGGCTGGAACAGATCTGTATGTATGCTATACACTGTATGATTTGTATGTCACATCCTGGCCAAATCAGAGTTATCTTCACTTTGGGTAGAGAATGAAACAGAAAAGACTTTCAATCTGTCCACTGAGTTCCTGGTAAACTAGGATGACCAGGAGACAACAGCCAACTAACAGATCTGCCAGTCTGATGCAAATCCTTTCCATAGGCATACTGGGGGGATATTCTACACAGGAATCACTGATGAGGATTAATCAGATGCAGCCGTGCAAAGAATCAGATGAGAGTTAAAAACGGATGTCAGTGATCCACAAGGTGATATTTAGAATACATTACAGCAGCATGACAAGACAGGGTTAATCAGTTACAACAACACACTGAATTATATTAGTGTTTCACCAGGAGAAATGAAGCATACATTACAGTAGAAAGACTAGCGAGGTTTAATCACATGCAACCGTGCACAGGATGAGATTAGGGTTGGGCGTGGGTGTGTGTGTGTGTGTGTGTGTGTGTGTGTGTGTGTGTGTGTGTGTGTGTGTGTGTGTGTGTGTGTAAGCATTTCAAAGGGGGAGATTTACCTTGAAGTCAGGAGGTATCTGTGCTCCAAACCCAAATGCTGGAAACATCTTATCACTGCACCCAGGCAGAAAGACATGGAGAAAAAGACACAGAAAGAGAGAGAGAGAGAGATGTCTCTAACAGGCTCTTTAGGTATAGTTAGTAAGCCAAGTGGTTACTGTACAAATACATTACTGTACAGTACAGTACATATATGTTAGTGTGCATACTATATGTTAGTGTGCATATGTTAGTGTGCATGTGTTAGTGTGCATACTGTATGTTAGTGTGCATGTGTTAGTGTGCATATGTTAATGTGCATACTGTATGTTAGTGTGAATATGTTAGTGTGCAGATGTTAGTGTGAATATGTTAGTATGCAGATGTTAGTGTGCAGATGTTAGTGTGCATACTGTATGTTAGTGTGCATGTGTTAGTGTGCAGATGTTAGTGTGCATGTGTTAGTGTGCATGTGTTAGTGTGCAGATGTTAGTGTGCATGTGTTAGTGTGCAGATGTTAGTGTGCATATGTTAGTGTGCAGATGTTAGTGTGCATACTGTATGTTAGTGTGCATGTGTTAGTGTGCAGATGTTAGTGTGCATATTATGTTGGTGTGCAGATGTTAGTGGGCATGTGTTAGTATGCATAATTAGTGTGCATGTATGTCATAGTGATCTAACAGTGTATTTCATTTGTTTTATTTTATGTATTATTTTGATAATCATTATCTGAATAGACAATCAATTGATGACTGATTATTAATAATTCATTACTGCACATCTCAGTTACTAGCCTAGTTATGCTCTGTTTGGGCTGTCTACAGAAGCAGTATCATGCTACTTTAGGCCATGCTGTGTAGAGCCTTTCAATCTGCTCCTAGTGTGTTTCCGGTTTAAATGTCCAAAATCTATGCAGATAAGTTGTAATGAAAATATATTGGACTTAAAGGGACACCAGGCAAGCCTGAGAGCTTTTTCTCTACAAAGCTCCCCCTAGTGTTGATACGTGTGCGAGCCCTCGCTCGGTCTGAAGCTCTTTTCCTTTTCTTTGCATCCTCCGTCAAGGGTTTTCTCTGCCTATTCGCCGGCTCTGCCATTATACACACGTTTGCAACAATCGCTAGCCGGGTTTCGTTAGCCTGCCTCTGTGCTGGGGATGTTTGCCATAACTGATCCTGCTTCTCGCGATGTCTGAGACTTTGTGAGACTGAAGGTCGCTGGTAGGATACTCCGAACTTGCAAGCGGGATATTCTTCCTACAGGCAGTAGGGGCGGGCGAGAGAGTCTTCATTCGCCCTGTAATGAGTCATTTAACCATATACCAACTTACGAAGATGATTCATTAACACGAAAACGTTGCCTGGTGTGCCTTTAAGCGTAGGGCTCTACAATTTTTTTTCTTCATTTTTATTTATCCCTTAGTTACCATTAGCTCAATGTTATTTTCTGTGTCAACATTTGTTTATGTAGTTGAACGGGTCTATAGATGCAACACAGCTGTGCTACTTCAGTGATTACCATCACATACATTCCACACCTTTGTAAAAAAAAAACAATGTCAAATTCAAGGACTTTTGAAGAACTTTCCATCACCAATTTGCCATAGTTTGAGATCAAGTTTAATTACAGTCAGTGAAATATATTAAAAAGAGAGTTTCAAAGTGTGACCACTTTGTGAATTGTCCTGTGCTACGGTAATAGTACACTATGTGGTATCTTGCCTTTCCTAACACAAAATATATAGATAAATACAAAAGTTTTCAATAACCCATGTCTATTTACACTGTCTTTTTTTTCAAAGGTCGTAATTCATATTTTTTTAAATTCAGACATTTTCAAAGATGTCCAGGACACATGGGAACCCTGGTGGTGGCTGCTGTGTAGGGCTGACCTGTCATAGTCCTGGCAGATCTCCCCGACGGCCACCAGGGCCTTGAGATACTCGTTGGGCTGGTACGGGTGGATGTAGTGGAGGGAACAGCTGTTCCGTGGGTCTCCGTTAGATGCCGTGAAATCAATCGCCACCTGCGGGAACCTGCTTGTTAATGAGCGCTAATTACTCTCCTTTAACTCCCTCTCTCTCTCTCTCTCTCTCTATCTGTCACACACACACACACACACACTCTGACAGACACACACACACACACACACACACACACACACACACACACACACACACACACACAAACACAAACACACACACACACACACACACACACACACACACACACAAAAGTCTCCATCCTCCAAACAACCTTCACACATCAGTAGAGGTCCCAAGGGCCTGACTCTACTAATTTATTTTTTCCAATATGTTCATCATCATCTTGGAATCTCTTACAACATTAAGAAATAAAGGCCAAATCCAATCTCTCACAGTCCCTTTCTTTAAAAACACTCTCAAACCCTTACCCAAGAGCAACACTCAAAACTCAAGTTATTGCAGCCCATTTGGTAAAATCAATTACAGTAAAATGAGCTCTTTCATAGGGAAGCAAACACATGCAAACAAACATGAATATGAAAGCATCCCACTCGTTCAGGTTGTCCGCATATATCTGATATTAATGACACAAAATAATGGGAAAGTAATATACAGTAATAATGTGGTGAGGGATTGGAACCCCTTGTGATACTCACCGTGAACTGGATCTGACAGCCCCCCATGATGTAGTCCAGAAACGAGTGCATCTTTATGATCTACGAACAGTCCAAAAAAAGTACTTAATTAACAAATTACCTTTCTTGTATGTTTTTTGTTGATATGGAAACTCATTATTTATTTTCATTGTTGATACATATTTGATATTGTTATTATTAATGATGTTATTGTTATTACTATTATTATTACTGTATGCTTTATTACGCTTTATAAATACTTTAAAAAAGTCTTTTTAGTAGATTAGTAGAACTACTAGGCCTACTCTGTATGTCGCTGCTCGTTGACATCTTATTATCATGTCTGATCGCTAAAGTTTGATTCTTTTTAATGTCACTGTTGGTTAACTCTGTTCAACTGCGCTTGTGGTTCAGCTGTGGGCACGGACAGTGATCAGCGCTGTTTACGTAATGAAGTGACAGCTTAGTAAATTCCAAGCAATATGGCAAAGCACAGCGTTCGCTTTCTGCGCATAGAAAAAATCGGTTTTAGCACCTTCTCTGTACATCGGGCCCTCAGAGTCTCCACTCACTCCACACAGCAGCAAAAGTCTGCACTGCACCACTCTTTGCTGGAACAAAAGCGCTTTTGCATGGCACAAGCCATTGGAAATCACAGGTTGCAGAGCGCATGGGGGCATTTTGTCAGGTGTATGTGAAAGCTGCCTATTGCTCACACTTCCTCATTCGTTAGTCTAGCCCAGTGGTTCTCAAACTTTTTGCAAACTTGGCAAAATGGTAACGTTCAAATATTATTTCCGCATTTTGGTTACATTTCCCGTCTCGGTCCACAGAATCAGATTTTATTTTAATTCCTATGTCGGTCTGATTATGACTCCTATGTTTGTGTGTGGCTATTTTGTTTTGAATCTATGATCTTCCTGGAACAAAATAAAAATGTTATCTTGTGCCTCACGCCCCATCTGTTCTGTCTCTATTCCCCTCTATGTACTGTTTCCCTGTCAGTGTCTGTCTGTTTGATTTTGTTTTGTCTGCTTGCTTTTCCATCAAAACAAGTGAGCTGTACAACAGAGAAATCCAGTGGTTGTTGATGAGATGGTACTCTCTCTACCTCTCTCTCCCTCTCTCTCTCTCTCTCTCTCACACACACACACACACACACACACACACACACACACACACACACACACACACACACACACACACACACACACCCACACACACACAGACACACACACAGACCTTGCACAGGTAGAGGGTGACTGTGCCAGAGTTCCTGTAATTCTTCTTCTTCATCTGGTACTTAGGGTTGATACAATCCCACGTTAGCTTCATAAAAACAGAGAAAGTTAGGGAGTGGAGAGAGAGAGGGAGAGAAGAAGAGAGAGAGAGGAAGAGAGATTGTGAAAAGACTCATTGACACCAAATGAAATGAGTGAAATCAATGGGTGTGGAGGCTGATGTATGAGAAAAAATATCAACCGCTGAAGCTAAAAATAGTTAAAAAAGATTGGATCCATGTATACCTGAAGTCAAAACTCAGAGAGTTAGAAATGGTTGTATCTACATCTGTGTCTGTATACAGTATATGACTGTGTGTGTGTGTGTGTGTGTGTGTGTGTGTGTGTGTGTGTGTGTGTGTGTGTGTGTGTGTGTGTGTGTGTGTGTGTGTGTGTGTGTGTTTACCGGTCTTCCATCCATATCGCCTTTCATCTCTCTGAAAGTGGTCTGGAACTCTCCAATGAAGTCATGTTTCCCATTAGAGTCCCAGTCATACACAGTGCACTAAAATGCAGAGGAGAGGAGAAGAAAGAAGAGGAGAGGAGAAGAGGAGAGGAAAGGAGAGGAGAAAAGAGGACATTTCATTAAATATACTGAATATACTGTATAATGTTTGTTTAGTTTAATACATAATTGATTACAATAAATACATTTCAACCTACAATATGTTACATATCAACTCCTTGGAAGCACACACACACACACACACACACACACACACACACACACGCACACACACACACACACACACACACACACACACACACACACACACACATGCGCACACACATACAGAGACTACCCTTAGGAAACCAGCCAGGCACCCTGTGCTGTGTCATCCTGTTTAGAATCCCTTCTAAAGGTCAGGAGAGTTTAATTTATACACACAAGCACACACACACACACACACACACACACACACACACACACACACACACACACACACACACACAAGCACATGCCCATGTCCATACACACACACTTATAGTGTAATGTTTGCAGAAAACAGCAGCAACACAGACACATCATGGGGAGAGCGTCACACTGCGGAGGGGAATTTGGGCATTACAAATATTAGAGTAGCCTTAGTGTAGCCCCACGTCTAATATCCGTGAACACAAAACCACAACACAGAGTGACAGAGTGACTTTGAAGGGCTTTTTAAAACACACTAAATAAAATACATCCACTGCACTATGTAAACATGGGAGAAGTCACATGCATAGATGCCCATGCGGTGGATGCATTCATCAGATGTACACACACCAGACCTTTGTGTAGTGCATGTGCAAAAGGACAGCTGTCACAGTGACAATGTGTTTGTGTTTGTGTGTGTGGGGGGGGGGGAGTGTGTATCTTTGTGTGCATGTGTGTGCATGCGTCTCTCTGTGTGTTTGTGCGTGGTGTGTGTGTGTGAGTGTGGGTGCGTGCGTGCGTGCGTGTGTGTGTGTGTGTGTGTGTGTGTGTGAGTGTGTGTGATAATGCAGGAAGTGACAGTCATGCCTTCACTGAATCATTAATGGTTTAGATTAGTGGGGGGTAATCAAAATTTGAAGGCCTATTAAAATATTAATGCACAGATGCTACTGCTGACTTTTCAGCCTCCTCAGTAACGCAGCAACATCAATGTGTGTGTGTGTGTGTCTCTAGATGAGTAAACATAGATGTAGGAGTGCATGTGTTTGTGTCTGTGTGCATGTGTATCTCTCTCTCTCTCTCTCTCTCTCTCTCTCTCTCTCTCTCTCTCTCTCTCTGTGTGCATGTGTGTGTGTGTGCACGCACGTGTGTGTGTGTGTGTGTGTGTGTGTGTGTGTGTTTGCATCTCTGCATGCTGCTTCCTCCAAATAAGTTGCAGAAACTACTTCAGCAGAGAAGAGGAATTCAGAGAATGTGTGTTTTAGATGTTTAAGTGTTTATACGCCAAGATAATTACAGCACGAGTCTGAAAGACTAGCAAGCTTTTAGTCCACACTACAGTATGGGTGCGTCACACTATAATGTGCTCCATTAACATGAGCCTTCCTTATATACTGGACTAAATATTATCATATCATATTAAAGATCTAATTGAATCTAATCTAATCTAATAGAATGTAAATGTAATGTAAATTCAAAGGAACCAGGAAGTACTCTCTCTCTCTCTCTCTCTGGCTTATACAGCTGTGGCACACCAGCTAAAGCAGCAGCTAATCCAGAAGATAAAGGATTAAAGCTCAGTTTTTCCCAGTTTCTCATAATCCCATTTTCACAATACTTCTGATCCTTTTCAGCAGGTATGGGGGTTTGAACCCACCGCCAGGGGTAACTAGATGTTGATTAACTCTTGCAGCCATGGAGACACCCCACTGGGGGAGCGGACCGGTACAGACCACCCTGACTCAGTCGTCATGGAAACTCCTCTGTCATGGCCAGAGACGGTGTGAAGAGGCAGTGAATATTTGATGATCTTTGCTCACGAGCTTGTCAGGTGGAATAAGTGCTATGATATCTGCGGGAGAACAGTGAATCATCTCTATGCACACTGTCAACAGAGAGAGAATTCTTTTTACTAAGTAATGTAGTGTTCTTATGCTGTGAATCGCTTTGGACAAAATATACCACGATCATAACCAATAACATAAATATAAACTATACAACTACACCTGCCAGCTCAATCAGCCAAATAGCCACAAACACACCTTCTTCTGAGCTCAACAACAAATCACATCTGATATCTTGATCAGAGAATGGTAATGATGAATGATGATTTGAGAATCAAAGCAAGGAAAAGAACTGTTTGAAGCGGTTACCTGTTAGTTAATTAATTAATTCGTTAACTGCCTATTTTCCCATCTCAAATGGCCCGGCCCTCACCTGAAATCTGGCACAGGGCCTAAGAACTTTTAGTAGTCGCTCTGTCACATACACACACAGACGCACGCACGCACGCACACACGCACGCATGCACACACGCACGCACACGCGCACGCACGCACGCACACACACACACACACTTAATTGTATACTGTATGTGGGACTGTACTGAGTGCACTTCTAACACTGACTGATGCAGCAGGGACATCATGTACAGTATGAGAGATGTTGATCAGCCATATTCATCTGTGAGCTGTGTACATCTCCACCTACCTACAGTATGATGTTTGATACACACCACATGCATACACATAGACAGACACACACACACACACACACACACACACACACACACACACATAGACACAAACACAAACACACACAGACACATATATACAGCTCTGAAAAAATTAAGAGACCACTGCACATTTTCCTGATGTCATCCTATGGTTGCTGAGTGACATTTGAATGAGTTGGCGGTCATATTCAAATTTGCAGTGGTCTATTCATTTTGAATATGGCCGTCAACTCATTCAAATGTCACTCAGCAACCATATGACATCAAAAAAAATGTGCAGTGGTCTCTAAATGTTTTCCAGAGCTGTATATCTGTATAACAGTCAAGCCCACACCCACACCCTACAGTGGAATATTATTGAGTTTGACTGGCTCCCATTTTCACTTGTCCTCACACCCTATCCCACTCACTCTCTTCTCTCACTGGCATACACTGTGTGTGTGTGAATGTGTGTGTGTGTGTGTGTGTGTGTGTGTGGGTGTGGGTGTGTGTGTGTGTGTGTGTGTGTGTGTGTGTGTGTGTGTGTGTGTGTGTGTGTGTGTGTGTAGGTGTGTGTGAGAGACAGAGAGGACAGACTGCTGCTCTTTATGCCTGTCAACATCTAACAGCATCACAGCTAAAGCAGATTCTGTTTTAATTACTGAATCCTGTGTGTGTGTATGTGTGAGTGTGTGTGAGTGGTGATTAGAAGAAGAGAATATAGTCTTTCATCTCTCCTTTTTCTCATGGTCATGTAGTCTCATGTGTTTATCTCTTGTGTGAGTGTGTGTGTGTGTGTGTGTGTGTGTGTGTGTGTGTGTGTGTGTTCATACATAAATATAAGTGTATATGTATATTTAAGCCGTGTGTTCCGTGTCAATGTTGAGAGACGCAACCCTGCTCTGCTGTGACAGCCGTGTGAAAGCCTATAAATAAGGCTTCATCAGTATGCTCCCAAAAG